>NC_057410.1:50707946-50972544 GCF_019320065.1 Cervus canadensis
CCACCAACAGTGTAAGAGGGTTCCCTTTTCTCCACTCCCTCTCCAGCACTTATTGCTTGTAGACATTTGGATAGCAGCCATTCTGACTGGTGTGAGTTGATACCTCATTGTGGTTTTGATTTGCATTTCTCTAATAATGAGTAATGTTGAGCATCTTTTCATGTGTTTGTTAGCCATCTGTATGTCTTCTTTGGAGAAATGTCTGTTTAGTTCTTTGGCCCATTTTTTGATTGGGTCATTTATTTTTCTGGAATTGAGCTGCAGGAGTTGCTTGTATATTTTTGAGATTAATCCTTTGTCCATTGTTTCATTTGCTATTATTTTCTCTCATTCTGAAGGCTGTCTTTTCACCTTGCTTATAGTTTCCTTTGTTGTGCAGAAGGTTTTAACTTGAATTAGGTCCCATTTGTTTATTTTTGCTTTTATTTCCAATATTCTGGGAGGTGGGTCATAGAGGACCCACCAACATAAACCTGCTGTGGTTTATGTTGAAGAGTGTTTTGCCTATGTTTTTCTTTAGGGGTTTTATAGTTTCTGGTTTTACATTTAGATCTTTAATCCATTTTGAGTTTATTTTTGTGTATGGTGTTGGAAAGTGTTCTAGTTTCATTCTTTTACAAGTGGTTGGCCAGTTTTCCCAGCACCACTTGTTAAAGAGGTTGTCTTTTCTCCATTGTATATTCTTGCCTCCTTTGTCAAAGATAAGGTGTCCGTAGGTGTGTGGATTTACCTCTGGGTTTTCTATTTTGTTCCATTGATCTTTATTTCTGTCTTTGTGCCAGTACCACACTGTCTTGATGACTGTGGCTTTGTAGTAGAGCCTGAAGTCAGGCAGGTTGATTCCTCCAGTTCCATTCTTCTTTCTCAAGATTGCTTTGGCTATTTGAGGTTTTTTGTATTTCCATACAAATTGTGAAATTATTTGTTCTAGTTATCTGAAAAATACCGTTGGTAGCTTGATAGGGATTGCATTGAATCTATAGATTACTTTGGGTAGTATAATCATTTCACTGTATTGATTCTTCTGATCCATGAACACGGTATATTTCTCCATCTACTTGAGTCCTCTTTGATTTCTTTCACCAGTGTTTTATAGTTTTCTATATATAGGTCTTTTGTTTCTTTACGTAGATATATTCCTAAGTATTTTATTCTTTTCATTGCAATGGTGAAAGGAATTGTTTCCTTAATTTCTCTGTTTCCTCATTGTTAGTGTATAGGAATGCAAGGGATTTCTGTGTATTAATTTTATATCCTGCAACTTTACTATATTCAATTGATTAGCTCTAGTAATTTTCTGGTGGAGTCTTTAGGGTTTTCTTTGTAGAAGATCACATCTTCTGCAAGCAGTGAGAGTTTTATTTCTTCTTTTCCAATCTGGATTCCTTTTATTTCTTTTTCTGCTCTGACTGCTGTGGCCAAGACTTCCGAAACTAGATTGAATAGTAGTGGTGAGAGTGGGCACTCTTGTCTTGTCCCTGACTTTAGGGGAAATGCTTTCAATTTTTCACCACTGAGGATAATGTTTGCTGAGGGTTTATCATATATAGTTTTTATTATGTTGAGGTATTTTCCTTCTAGTCCTGCTTTCTGGAGGGTTTTTGTCATAAATGGGTGCTGAATTTTGTCAAAGACTTTCTCTGCATCTACTGAGATAGTCATATTGTTTTTATTTTTCAATTTGTTAATGTGTTGTATTACATTGATTGATTTGCAGATATTGAAGAATCCTTGCATCCCTGGGATAAAGCCCACTTGGTCATGATGTATGATCCTTTTAATATGTTGTTGGATTCTGTTTGCTAGAATTTTGTTAAGGATTTTTGCATCTATGTTCATCCTTGATATTGGCCTGTAGTTTTCTTTTTTTGTGGCATCTTTGTCAGGTTTTGGTATTAAGGTGATGGTAGCCTTATAGAATGAGTTTGGAAGTTTACCTTCCTATGCAATTTTCTGGAAGAGTTTGAGTAGGATAGGTGTTAGTTCTTCTCTAAATTTTTGGTAGAATTCAGCTGTGAAGCCGTCTGGCCCTGGGTTTTTGTTTGTTGGAAGATTTCTGATTATAGTTTCAATTTCCGTGCTTGTGATGGGTCTCTTAATACATGTAACTCCATGGTTGATTCATGTCAATGTATGACAAAACCCACTACAACATTGTAAAGTAATTAGCCTCCAACTAGTAAAAATAAATGAAAAAAAAAAAAAGATTTTCTATTTCTTCCTGGTTCAATTTTGGAAAGTTGTACTTTTGTAAGAATTTGTCCATTTCTTCCAAGTTGTCCATTTTATTTGCATATAGTTGCTGATAATTGTCTCTTGTGATCCTTTGTATTTCAGTGTTGTCTGTTGTGATCTCTCCATTTTCATTTCTAATTTTGTTGATTTGATTTTTCTCCCTTTGTTTCTTGATGAGTCTGGCTAAAGGTTTGTCAATTTTATTTACCTTCTCAAAGAACCAGCTTTTGCTTTTGTTGATTTTTGCTATGGTCTCTTTTGCTTCTTTTGCATTTATTTATGCCCTAATTTTTAAGGTTTCCTTCATTCTACTAACCCTGGGGTTCATAATTTCTTCCTTTTCAAGTTGCTTTAGGTGTAGAGTTAGGTTATTTGACTTTTTTCTTGTTTCTTGAGGTAAGCCTGTATTGCTATGAACCTTCCCCTTAGCACTGCTTTTACAGTGTTCCATAGGTTTTGGGTTGTTGTGTTTTCATTTTCATTCATTTCTATGCATATTTTGATTTCTTTTTTTTTTATTTCTTCTGTGATTTGTTGGTTATGCAGCAACGTGTTGTTCAGCCTCCATATGTTGGAATTTTTAATAGTTTTTCTCCTGTAATTGAAATCTAATCTTACTCCATTGTGGTCAGAGAAGATGCTTGGAAAGATTTCATATTTTTGAATTTATCAAGTCTGGATTTATGGCCCAGGATGTGATGTATCCTGGAGAAGGTTCCATGTGCATTTGAGAAAAAGGTGAAATTCATTGTTTCGGGGTGAAATGTCCAACAGATATCAATTAGGTCTAACTGGTCTATTGTATCACTTAAAGTTTGTGTTTCCTTGTTAATTTTCTGTCTAGTTGATCTATCCATAAGTATAGGTGGGGTATTAAAGTCTCCCACTATTGCTGTGTTATTGTTAATTTCCCCTTTTATACTTGTTAGCATTTGTCTTACATATTGTGGTGCTCCTATATTGGGTGCATATATATTTATGATTGTTATATCTTCTTCTTTGATTGATCCTTTGATCATTATATAGTGTCCATCTTTGTCTCTTTTCACAGCCTTTATTTCAAAGCCTATTTTATCTGATATGAGTATTGCTACCTCTGCTTTCTTTTGGTCTCTATTTGCATGGAATATCTTTTCCCAGCCTTTAACTTTCAGCCTGTATGTGTCCCTGGTTTCGAGGTGGGTCTCTTGTAGACAGCATATATAGGGGTCTTATTTTTGTATCCATTCAGCCAGTCTTTGTCTTTTGGTCCCAACCAAAAGACATTCAACCCATTTACATTTAAGGTAATTGTTGATAAGTATGAACCCATTGCCATTTACTTTATTGTTTTGGGTTCAAGTTTATACACACTTTCTGTGTTTCCTGCCTAGAGAAGATCCTTTAGCATTTGTTGGAGAGCTGGTTTGGTGGTGCTGAATTCTCTCAGCTTTTGCTTGTCTGCAAAGCTTTTGATTTCTCCTTCATATTTGAATGAGGCCCTTGCTGGGTACAGTAATCTGGACTGTAGGTTATTTTCTTTCATCACTCATTCAAGCCTGGCAGAATTCAACAGGTCCCAGAAGGACCCAACAGAACTGCAGTTGAGAAACAGTTTTTTTGGTATAAACCACTGTTTTATGACTATTTGTTATACATTATTGTTGCAGCAAAAATTGAATATTGTGTCTTGTTTTTCCTTTTAAGATTACATACATATAAATATAATGGTATATATGTATATTTATGTACATATGCATGTACATCTGCAAATTGTGATGCACTAGATTGCAAAGTTTTATAAAATAGCTAAATAAATACTCTTTAAATATCAAAACTTATTTATGCATCTTTTAATCTCTTTCTTTTATTTTTAAAATATTTTTCTACAAATATAAATTTCCTTTCTCTTCCTTTTTATCTAAAACTTTTTCAAAAACTCAGTAAATATGTTTTCTTCTACTCTAAGTCTCCATAAGCCTACTCTGTGTTGACAGTCTACACTAAATAATCAATAATGACTAGTTAGATATTTCTATCAACAATGACTTTTCTGAAGCAAAGAAATCACAATGCTTGTATCCTTGACAAGTGTAGCTTTTCCAAACCATGGAGAATGAAATGAACCATTTTGCCTAGCATTTTTGGTTCCCTAAATGATTGAATCAGAGTTTGCTGTAATACTTAATCTTCTTTCCAATTCATTAAATAGGAGACTGTTATAATGCTCTAAGTTAAGGAAAATATTAGCTCTACTTTTATATAAAATTATCACTTCCCTTTTCTGTAGTATCCTTTTCATTTGATCCATATTCATGGCGTTCATCCATTTGAACTTCATTGCTAGCAGTAAGAAATTATTTCTGTTGCATTTGATGGAGTCTGACCACAAGTCACTCATTTTTCTAACATAGAAGTGACTGGAATGGATTAAAGGAAAACTTCAGACTATAAGAAATGTTTCATGATTGCTTCTTTCTGACCTGAAGACATTGATATATGACTTCTTAGATGAAAGAAATTTCCTGTTCTCTCTACCCATGAACTTGATGCTTTTTTATTTCCAAGTATGAGTGGTTAATGTTTGTCTTCCAAAGCTTTGACACCTTATTTGAGGTTAGTGATGGTCAAAACTTTGGATATGTGTTCTCTAAACTTTCAATTGCCTAACATTTTCTAAAAAACTATATACTTATTTCTTTCTTTCATAGCCACATGTGACTTGACAAAAAAGAAAAGATTTTGGCCTTTCAATGTATTATAATAATCATAGGGAAAAATATTGATAAAGCTTCCTTGAAATTATGCTGTGAATAAAGAGCTTTGACAACATTATATTAAATATCAAGTATGGAAGAACTATATTACACTGATATGAGGATCCTTACACCTTACATTTTAGAGTTTCTAATCAATGTGAAGGAAATACTAAAGATCATTTGGACAAACATTTCAACAGGCAAAGCAGTGTCATAAAAATAAATTATTTTAACTCTTAGAAGATTCCCATACACTTGTACTTTGCCAAGATGGAAGGAAGTATCAGAAAATTACATTGTCTTATGGTCATTTTCTAGAGTTAATATTGCATATAAACCAATTATGTTTGTGGGACTGATCATTTGAGTTGAAAGAGCTGATCTGTCCTGGGAAGTGAATCGTTTCTTTCTCTTTCAACACTTCACATTTTTATTCTTGAATATGTACACTTCTTTTAAGAGAATGATTCTGGGTAGATAAACATTTTCTCAAGATAAACAAAATTGCAATCTTCATTTTAAGAACCAAAGCAAAATTTAAAAATTGATCTATTTTATACAAAGGTGAAATTATTAATTATTTAGGGTGTTATTAAACAGTGCCTATATTAATATTATTGTAATAAAATCAGTTTGGAATGTATAAGATACAGTTCTATCTCTCCCAATGTGGTTTCTGGTAAAATAAAATCAAGTAATTATACTGTTAATAATCCTTCTGAGACTCAAAAAGATGATTTGTCCTATGAAACTCCTTTATATACAGGAACATTACAGAAAAATAGTTTAAAACTGAAGACATATTAGATTGGTCTGTTATCTTATTAGACTGCAACATTTTATAGTTAGGTTAACCCCAGGCACTATGACAAACTAACTAAAAACAGATGGAAGCTTAATTTAAGACTGTTAGTTTATGTTCATGTAATAGTCCAAAAAATCCAGGCATTTCTAGGAGACATTTTATGCTGTTAATCAAATATTTGAGCTCATTTGACCTTATGGCTCCATCATCTCTTAGAAATACATGGTAATCTGCACCTGTTTTGCGTGAGAACTTGTGTTTGCAGTGGTGGTAGGGGCACACATGTATCTCAAAAATCTTGGTTCAAAAAATGGCACATCAAATATTGGTGTATATTTACTGCTAAAGTACAGTCACATTTCCCATTTAATTATAAGGGAAGATAGATAGTATAGGCTAGGATTTTACCATAGAAGAAAATAATTTTTAATGAAGAGTTAATAATACCAAGCATAATATGGAATCCTCATCTCTTTATCTATATAATGATTTCTTTCAACATATAGAATGTCCTCAAATCCTCATGCAAGGAAGACAACCTTCTAAAACCATCTAATAACTACATCCAGCTCCAAGTCTACCATCCATTAGGGATACATATTCCAAACATATATGGTACAAGAACATAGACACTGAACAATACATCCTCAATACACTCAAGATACAATAATGAAGCACCACTGAAATAACTGCAATAAAATTTCTATTCAAAAAAAGAGAAGAAAGGAAGTAAGTAATCATGTATTTCATAGCAATTATGCTATTCTGCTGGTCACATAATATGAAGACCCCCATGGAATAGCTATGGGGAAGAGTCATTGACTAGAACTTGAGTCTTCCCTTCAGGAGAAATCTCCTGGACCATTACTCTTGTCATGTTAGAAAATGTGCAGGGCCTAAGATTTTATCCCAGTTGCCAGATAACAGGTCAGTCTGCCACAGTATTCTGACAGAATGTCATAGGACTCTCGGACCAGCCTGTCAAAAACTGCAATCATAGCAGCAGTTTTCATTGGCTTTTCGTGGCCCAAATCTAATAGGCAATACAATGTGGGTCAGATGTTACCTGCACAGATGGTGTTCAACAGAGGACAGGGACACCAACTTTCAAGAGATACTTAGCTTTTATGGAGCTGTCAGAACATCACCCATTATCTCTTTGAAAGAAAGCACTTACCCTAGAATGTAAACACCTCTCTGGGAGGGAAGCAGAAAGGCTTTACCTTTACTGTGTGGGAATATCTTCTGGGAGGTAAATCACTAATTCTTGGGAAAGTTATACTATCTCTACCTTCTAAGGCTGTTTTCCTTCAAACATGCCACTTCTCCTAAGTCTCAGACCTTGCAAAAGCACAATCTCCAACAATTCACCATGGAAACATTTGAAATAGGCATTGGAATTAACTTCCCATAATACTGTAAAGCTTTTGTATTCTATTTCCTATTATACCAGTTTAGTACTTTAGGATATTAAAGTTGGTACATTCAAAAACACTTTAGTTTCAAATCATGGTTTCTTTGGAAGTAGAATACTCTAAAATATTTAGTAGTCGTCCAAGAGATCCAACCAGTACATCCTAAAGGAAATCAGTCCTGAATATTCATGGGAAGGACTGATGCTGAAGCTGAAACTCCAATACTTTGGTCACCTGATGCGAAGAACTGACTCATTGGAAAAGACCCTGATGCTGGGAAAGACTGAAGGCGGGAGGAGAAGGGGACAACAGAGGATGAGATCTTTGGATGACATTGACAACTCAATGGACATGAGTTTGAGTAAACTCCAGGAGTTGGAGATGAACAGAGAAGCCTGGAGTGCTGCAGTCCATGGGGTTGCAAAGAGTCGAACTTGACTGAGTGACTGAACCGAACTAAACTGAATGTTTTTGCTTCTAGTTAATTCTTTTGGCCTATAACCACACCCATCATTATATCTTGCATTTAATTTCCCATCCGACTCTATTTTCTCACTTACTCTATCCTCGGCACTCCTTTACTGGTGAGCTACATTAAGCCATGGAGAGCGACAGTGTTTGGTGCTCAGCTAATTACCCATAGATTGATTTTGACTGAATCTTAATAGGCCCTTGTCTCAAAAGACTTTGTCAGTTATATTTCTTCCTTGGTGGGCACTGAAACAGTTGTTGTCACAAAACTGTGGATTCTTAATACCTTTAAAATTTCTTGTATTTCAGCTTGTAGGCAGTTCAGTTCTGCTTGTGCTGATTTTCTTCTTATAATGTCTTACTATAAAGTGCAAAGAACAAGTCACCTGTTGTAAGAAACAAAGTCTGTTTAACATTTTGCCTGGAGTTGCAGTCTACAAACTAAAAACGGAAACATGTAGGCTACTTCAGGTGACAAACAATGTACTTATAAGAATTGTCCCTGCTAGAGAATGTATAGCATTGTAGGCAATAAAATCTGTTTTCAAAGTCCTGAAAGTGAAAACAAGAGTCTCTCATTTGTATCCAACTCTTTGGGACATCATGGACTCTAGTCCGCCAGGCCACTTTGTCCGTGGAATTCTCCAGGCAGGAATATTGGATCTTACTGATCCAGGGATCAAACCAGGGTCCCTTGCATTGCAGGCAGACTTTCACCATCTGAGTCACCAAAGTTTTGCCTTTAAAAAAATAAAACAAGTATGTATATGACTAATTTTGCTAATTCTAGAATGTTAGCTTGATAATGGTAATATATATCTTAGCAAACTGTAATTGTTTTTATATTTTACATTACTTATGCTTCTGATATTGTCTTTCTAGCTCATTACTGTATTCCCAATGCCCAGCAATGTATTCATCATCTAGAATGAAATAGTAAGTACCTGATGAATTGAGGAATAAATGTAGGTAATAATGTTAACAATCTTGCAATATGATCTGCATTTCAAAAGTTTATAGGTGAAGAAATTGGGAAATACAAGATTAATTGATTTTTTAAAATGAAACGGGGCCTTAAACAGCAAAGTCTGATTCATGTCAATGTATGGCAAAAACCACTACAATATTGTAAAGTAATTAGCCTCCAACTATTAAAAATAAATGGAAAAATAAATTTAAAAAAAACACAGTAAAGTCTAATTTGTGTTAATGAAAACCTTGTGTAATTGTTGGGAAAGATTGAGGGCAGGAGAAGGGGACGACAGAGGATGAGATGGTTGGATGGTATCACTGACTCGATGGACATGGGTTTGGGTGAACTCTGGGAGTTGGTGATGGACAGGGAGGCCTGGCGTGCTGTGGTTCATGGGGTTGCAAAGAGTCGGACATGACTGAGTGACTGAACTGAACTGTGTAATTATTTATAGAAATATGATGATATTTGAGATAGAGGTCACAGAATACAGATATATACATGCTTAAACATTCTAAATATAACTAAACAGACTGCCTGCCTATTATTAGGAAAAAAAGCATACATATACTGTACTTAGAATTACAGAGTAGAAAATATTCTAAGATGACATTTGGTCTACCTATTTCATCTTAAGAAATGAACAGAAAGTATATATAAATATGTTTAAAAACTTGTAACTAGCCTATATATGTGTGTATATATATGTATATGTATATATAAAATTACCGTGTTTATCATTAGCAAGTTTAATTATTGTAACTGTTATATCCAAGGGCAATATCACTCTCATAGAGCAAGTGGCATTCCCAGGTAGAGCAAGCAAGCTCAAGGCACATATGCCAGTGATGTTGACACTTTTTTTTGACATTCTTGTACTCAGGTTGTACAAAATTCATCTTCAATAAAATGAAGTGACTGGATCAGTTGTTTCAAAGAGAGTGAAAATCACTCCATTGTGTCCTCTACTCTTTGTGACCTCATGGACTATATAGTCCATGGAATTCTCCAGGCCAGAATACTGGAGTGGGTAGCCTTTCCCTTCTCCAGGGGATCTTCCCAACCCAGGGATGGAACCTAGATCTCCCACATTGCAGGCAGAGTCTTTACCAGCTGAGCCACAAAGGAGTTGTTTCAAAAGTCTATGCAAATTTTAAAATTCTATGTTTCTACTTGGAAATAATAACGGCATACATGTCTTTATGACTCATAGGTTGGGACCATGTTTAACAAAGTAAAATGTAGAAGTATTTCAAAGATTTGTTAAGTGGATGGATTTTTAACAGTACTATATATGGAAATAATCACACACTCTTTGAACTTGGGGATTAAAAAAAATCTGTGCTGTCAGCTTGTATGACAAGAATAAGTATTTATTACCCCTGTAAGGACACTTAGAATGTTAATAGAAAGGTAACTAAATACTATCATATTCTATTGCTTCCATGTGTAATTTACTAGCAACTGAATTTAACAGAAATAAAAATAACCAACTGGATTACTAACGAAATTGAAGCAGATGCTATGTTTTAAGTCTTATGTTGCAACAAAATTTTTGAAATATTAATTTCTTATACTTTTGTCTACACATTTTTACTTTACCAAATGAAAGAGACAACAAATAATTTCTTAAGGCAACGTTTTATGAAGATAATGGAAATACCAATATAGGAGCAATTTAATAACTCACACAAATAACATTGCTAAATCAGGCCTGAAGTGTGTATCTTATGACATGACTACATGTAGTATCCTTTTTCTGAGTATACAAATCAATCTCCCACTGAAATAAGAAGCTACCTCTAGTTACTTTTTTTCCTCCATAAATGCATCTGGAGTAGTTTTAAACTCTCCAATGGAATCACCATCATTCATAATGATGGCAAATATAATTTTTATAAAGCAAAATACCAATGTATAAGTTTTATGCCTCTAATAGTGAAATCATCTTGAGAGCTGCTTTGAGGCAGTGTCCAGTGCATTTTTTACAATAAAAATGTCATATTGTTCTTCATCAATATGCCTTTTAAGCCACATTTATATTCATTTGATATTAATGAAATATTATTAAAGAAATGCAAGAAAATCACATCTTATTAATGAAATATAGTATATTCTCTTAATGCAGAAAAGCAGCATTAAAAGATGTCATCTAAGAGCACAGACCTTGAGCAAGGTTGCCAAGGTTCAAATACCGACAAGTACTTATCATATAAAAATAGTCAGTGCTTTATATCACTTTGTATTTCAGATTTCCTTATATATAAAATGAGGACAGTTAATGTACCCACTTTATAGAATTGCAATGGTTATGTGATTTAAAATAATGCTTAGTATATAGTAAATATCGATACTTCAGAAATGTTAGCTGACGTGAGTAGTATGTTCAAAAAATTACAAAAATAATATTTCTGGGATAGTTTCATAAATCTGTGCTTGCATGCTAAGTCACTTCAGTCATGTCGACTCTTTGCGACCCATGGACTGTAGCCTACCAGGCTCCTCGGTCCATGGGATTCTTTAGTCAAGAATACTGGAATAGATTGTGTCATGCCTTCCTCTTCATAAATCTACATCCTTTTTTTATTTGCAGCAGTTTGAATCCATAGGGAAAGATAGATCATGTTCCTTTAAAGCAATTGCCTTATATTTGGAAAATATTTAACTCATAGAAAAACTGATCTACTTTATGTAGTGGTGAATCTTAAAATGATTAAAGGAATTTGCAAAGACAAAATTTTATTTGATATTAACTTTTAATAGCATGTAGGATCATTTCAGGACCATGAGCATCCAATATTGTTTTACTATAGCATCTAATCAAGCTTGATAGTTGTAAAGACAATTACATATATGAGAGGGCAGAATTGTTAGCAAAGTTGAGTGATGGGGTATAGACTGCACTACCTTATTAATAGTTGTGTTTTGAAGGAACAATTGGAATCAGCCAAGCTATGAAAAGTGGAAGAACTATAGAATATTCCAGGCAAAAAAAAAAAAATCTTCACACTATTTCAAGGATGTGCGGGGAATTTTAAGATATTTGATTACTGTGCAAAGTCATGAGAAGTTGGCAGAGTTTTGAAGGCATTGAATGTTGTGCTGGAGAAACTGGGCATGCGACATGAGAGAGCATGTTTGAAGGACTGGTGTGCCTTTTGACATGGGACTTAATCAGAAACACCTGTTCACAGTTTTATCTTCATCTGTTTACATATTATTTCCTGAAAATCATCTTTGAGATTCACCAGCATTGAGCTCAGTCCAGATTTGCCCCATAAATATGTCCTAACTGGTATGGTATTAACACATAAGGGAAAAAAAAACCCTTAAAACTGGTTAGGTATTTGTTGCACTAAGTCGCTTCAGTCATGTCTGAATCTTTGCAACCCTATAGTCTGTAGCCCTCCAGGCTCCTCTGTTCATGGGATTCACCAGGAAAGAATACTGGAGTGGGTCGCCATGCCCTCCTCCAGGGGATTGTTAATACTCAGAAACTGTCAGACTAATTGACAAAAGTGTATTAGCTAATACTTCAAAATAAAATTATATTAATAAAAAATTTATTGCTATAAACTTTCCTTTTAGAACTGCTTGCTCTGTCCTGTAAATTTTGGTGTATTCTGTTTCTATTTTGGGTTGTTTCGAGATACTTTTATGATTTCCATTGCTTTATCTTCTGACCCATTGGTTGTTCATGAGTGTACTGTTTGATTTCCACATATCTGGGAATTTTTCAGTTTTGCTCTATCACTAGTTTACAGTTTCGTACCATTATGGTGGGAAATGATACTTATTTGATGGAGTAATGTTTGCCTAATTCTTCGTAATCTATAAAGCCTTGCATTGATATCTGTGCATTTGAGGGAGTTATTGTCATTTCCATTCTTTACAGAGTGATTTGAACAGGTAAAGAAAGACCTTCTCTAGCTGGTCCCCTGGGCCAGCAATCCCTAATGTAATCCCACTAGGGATGACCTCTGCAATCACAGTCCATTTGAGTTCAGGTCAGCTCCTGTGGCTGCTGCCAGGTATCTACTGGTTTGGCAAGACTGCTGCAGTGCTTGGGCAGGTATGGATCCCGTCTGGTCCCTGGGCAGACTGGACTGCTTCTAGGCCCACAATCAGCAGGGCCAGTGCTGATACAAAGATCTTCTTCAGGTCTGCATTTGATGGGCATGTTACCAGGTGTGTGAATGGATGTGGTGCCCGCCTGGCTTCTGGGTAGGCTCTCACAGGGTCACTGAGAGGGTCCCTTGGCAAGGCAGGATTGGAGCTGATTTGTGGCTGAAAGAGGCAGAAATCAAGTCAATGAATTACTTTAGGTTCTGGAGCTGGGGCTGAGGTCTGTAGGCCTTCTTCCGGGGGCACAAATGGGCATGTCTCCTACAAGTTTCCTGAGCAAGCAGAATTGTCCCCAGACCCTGGCTAAGATGGGTTGAAGTTGAATCATAGACTGCTTCAGGATCTTCAGGTGGACCAAGATTAGTGGGCCAGTATCTGGGGTAAAGGATGGGGCGTCTTCCACAGGGTCCCTTAGGCAGGCAAGATCACACCTGACCTGAGGTAGCTGAGGTGCTGGAGCTGGGTCTTGGACTGCTTCAGGGTAAAAGGCCGAGACCAAAGTTGGTAGGCCTGTTACTTGACACTCAGGTAGGCATGACTCCTCTTGGGGGACTTGGCAAATGGTGCTGACCGCAGAAGCAATACAGGGCCGTAGCAAAACACACACAGAGATGGGTTGTTTCCAGGTCTGTAGCTGGGACCACAGTTGGCACACTCGTCACGTGGACATGAGTCTGCCTTCTCAAAACTGCCCTCCTTGGGCTTGAGCTTCAACAAGGTTTTGCAACCTTGTTGCAAAGAGGATCTTTTATCCTGCCATTTTACTGACATCACTCCTAATATTTGAATATGCAAATTTGATTGAGGTCATTGAATTAATGCATTAGAAGATAGTTTGCCACTTTAGACAAATTTCTTAATTATAAGGCAGAAATTAAAAAAAAAAAAAAAAACTTGGCTTTGCTTCCATAGCATGGCCTGTGAATTAAGTATAATATTAATTAATATTTGTAAAGAATAAAGATTCTAAAAATTATTATATTTCTATACTCACTTAAAGCTATTATTTTCTGGTGCATTTTTAGCAGGTGTTTGTATCCCTTCATTAAAAAATATTATCAACTAAAGCATATTCTCACAGAAGCTTTGATATTCAAAATCCATTGGTACCGAATTACCTGTAATGCTTAACTGTCAAGGTTAATTACCGAAATACACCTTTTCTTGCAACAACTTTTGTAAGAAATAAATTGACTCAGCTGAGGCAATTAATATTTTAACAACAGCATCAAATACACAATAAACAAACAAAAAATTCCATAAAATCATACTTTTTAGCTTCAAAATTATTATGCCAAAGCAGGTAAAAAACTGAGTTGTCTAATGTGACCTGTGACATATTACATTCAGTCCTATTATTAGACATTTAAAAATTAACTTTATTATCCTGAGAACAAACATATTCACATTCTCTAAACTTTTGTTTAATATTTAGGAGGTAGGATAACTTCATTAAGTCTCCTTTCTTCTAAAGACTTCACAATTTTATCCTCTTATTTTTTATTTTATTTTATTTTGCTTGTCCATTTTTTTTCCATTCCTACATTCACACACTGGTCAAAGAGCTACCCGACAAAGGTCTTCCTTTTTCTTGGCATTTTCAGGGTTCCTATATACTTTCTTACATTCCTTTTGTTTTTGCAAATATCACTGAATCTGTAAACTGAAAGACTTCCTTAGGGCATTGACATGGTAGCTAACTCAGAGCATTCTTAAATTTGTTCTGTGCAGTACTTGCCAGTGTATGCTGAAGTACCTAGTTTTGTATAAATTCATTGCAACTTTCCATCTTTCTTCTTTAGCTCACAATAGTTATCTGACTCACCATTGTTTCATTCAATGTACTTCACTTCTGGGTGGTTTTTGTCTGAAAAGTATCTAATATCTCTATTTCTACATTGCCAAGTAGCAAAATCATTTAGTATTCTATTTCTTCTTACAGATGCTATTTTTAGTTCCAGATTCAGATGGAAAACTTCCTTTTATTGAACCACATGAGATCATTCATTTTATAAAAGCTTTTCTTTTTAAGGCTTAATTTCATTTTATATATTTGTCAATGAAAATTCTGTCCTCAAAAGTCTTTAGTTTATATTACTTCACTGTTTAGGCTTTGTTAACTTGAATCTATGTTAAAAATGTGTCTTCTTTTTTTTTACAAAGTGATAATTATAACTCTATTTAAATGATCATATTTTGATTTTTCTTCATAATGAAAAATGAGAAATGAGGCATAGAAGTATCTGGGTAATGAACTGAATAATAGTTTAGTCCTTCAATAGGCAGTGATTTGATAAGAGGATATATATTTACCATAGTTTATATTTTTAAGTGCTCTTTATTACACCCTTCTTTAAAAATTCTAACTAAACTAAGAAATTATATTGTCATAACTTTTAAAACTTTAAATTTCATGTAACAATTTTGATTCCAGCCCACCTTAAATTGTATGTTAAAAAGAAGGTGTGGTTGATTTTAGCTGCAGTTTCTATTAGCTTAGCAAAGAGATGGGAGTAAGAGAGTTGAATAAGACAGTTTTTGGTGACAGAAGGTGCAACCAGAGGAGTAAACCTATCTTAGATGGAAAGGTTGGTGAAAAGGGTAACATATCTAAGATAATGAGATCAACCAAAAGAGATCCTCAAAATTTAAGCACACAAGTTATTGCTATGAGCAATCCTGGGAAAATACCTGAATCCAAACTAGTAGATAATAAAAGAGCCATGCTGGAGGCAATCTGGAATAGGTATGGAGAAGGTGCAATGAATTATCTATGGTATTGTTCCTAAACCTCTTTGCCTTAGGCTCTGGCCTTTGCTGCTACCTGCATATCAGAAGGAGGCTAGCAAATACAATTAAATAAATATATAAGAAAACATGTTGGTGCTACATTACTCGAAACATGATATTCAACACTGGCATAACACAATATGTAGTGAAAACATTGTCTCCTACCATTGCTGGATCCTGAGGAAATCCTTCTCATTTCTTGCCACCATGTCTGAATTCCAAGAAGATTTGTTGATTGTTCCTCTGTTGCCATAGGAAAGAGACAGAGTTTAATTAACAGGAAAGACAAATTAATAAATTTGACAAATTTTTATTAAGTTGCATGAATATAATACATTCTTGCAAAATAAATTTTTACCAAAAAATTGACTAGTTTGAGGTAAATTATAAAAATTTAAATTCAATGTAGTGCTAAATAAGTGATGTTTTAGAACTGTGGTGCTAAAGAAGACTCTTGAGAATCTCTTGGACCTCAAAGAGGTCAAGCCAGTCAATCCTAGAGGAAATCAGTCCTGAATATTCATTGGAAGGACTGATGATGAAGCTGAAGCTCTGATACTTTGGCCCCCTGATGGGAAGAGCTGACTCATTGGAAAAGACCCTGATACTGGGAAAGACTGAAGGCAGGAGAAGAGGGAGACAGAGGATGAGAGGATTGGATGGCATCATTAACACAATGGACATGAGTTTGAGAAAACTGTGGGAGATAGTGAAGGGCAGGGAAGCCAGACGTGCTGCAGTCCATGGGGTCACAAAGAGTTGGACATGACTTAGTGACTGAATAACAGCAACATGACTAAAGTAAAGAAATAATGACTAGACTAGCATTCCAGTATTCCCAGAAGATCTGAATGAGAAAAAAAAATTACTACAGTGAAAAAGAATCATTCCCCAAAACTTATTTACATTCAGACAACTTTCTGGCCATTATCAATCAAGGTAGATTTTTTATTATTTTTTTAAATTGAATAAATAAATTGATTTATTTCCTGATATCTTTATAATACTGTAGCTTCAAAAAATGTAAAAATTCAAAAACTATTGTTTGAATTTATACATTGCATGAGCTAAGTAATAAAATTACTATAACAAAATGACCGTATTTTAATAGCAGTATGATGATAATACTTTATTATATGAGAGTTTTTTATAATCTTTGAATATTATATCTGTGGTTAATGTCAGAATCTTAGGATTCCTTAATGAATTCTATTGATAATTCCAGTTCTTCCTGTTTCAACAAAGTGTCTCCAACTTGAATTTATTAAGACTATCAGATTTCAAGGAGATAGGAAACATTTTGCATTACTGTCAGCTGAACACAAATTATGTTAGAATATCAAATGTAATAATTTAATGTGATTTATCTTAAGTATCAATATATTTATAAATATTAATAATTTATGCTTATTACTTATTCAGACATCTTGGCTCATCAAAGAATACTAACACATGAACAATAATATTTAAATCTAGTTATATCTGATAGTTTGCTGACTTTCAGTGATAAATGTAGTTTTGCATGTATTGTTCAATTTTGTTTTATAGAAGTGTACTTTTCAAGGCAAGAGGATAGATGACATATAATTTAACAATTGATTTGCTTCATTCATAACTTGTATGTGAGTCTGTATCTGTACTTGCCCAACCCCCTACAGGGGTAGGCTTGATTATCTGAAAGAGTAATTTCTTTTGTTAGAAGCTTTTTTTAGAAATATATTTACTTATTTCCTGGTCATTCTTTTTACACTCTTTTTTCTGTTATGAAAACAACAACCAAAATTAAATATTTTAGAGATTTAATCATGGTTCACATATTCATGTTTTTCCTCTTATCTGCTTTATCAATTTTCACTTTCATATAAACTCACATCCTACAATAGTAGGATGTATTCCATTTTGTTCCTATGTTCCTTTTGACTCTGTGAGTAAACTGTCCCTATTTTTTTAAACCAAATACACATGAATTACAAAAAAATTGCTGTATCTTATTTAAATTAATTGAAGCAAAAGTATATCACATTATAAAACAGTGGTATCAGGTTCACTGGATAAATATTTTTTTTAAAATAATACAATTTTATGAAATAACAATGGTTTGATAATTTGGAGTTTAAGTATACCTGGCCAGCTACCAGGAAAGCCATATACAGTTATCCCTAATGTCAATATGTCAAATTATTTCTTCAAATTTTTCGCAGTCATCTACATACCGTAAATAATTGGTTTGACTTGGAAAAATAAAAGAAAAAAAAACTTTATTTGATCAGGGTTAAAACTCCAAATTATCAAACACCATTGTTATTTCATAAAAGTATATTATTTTTAGAAAAATATATTTATTCAGATGGTGAAGAATCTGACAGGCAGGAGACCCTGGTTTGATCCCTGGGCTGAGAAGATCCCCTGGAGAAGGAAATGCAACCCACTCCAGTATTCTTGCCTGGAAAATCTGATGGACAGAAGAGCCCGGTGGGTTACAGTCCATGGGGTCACAAGAGTTGACATGACTTAGTAACTAAATTGCCATATCTGTATGTATCAGCACATACAATCAGAGACAGTCTTTCTGGGAGTAAAATGTGATGTTATAGAGTACATCTACAACGACAACTGGAACTGTGGCAACATTCATTTTCCTCTGATTAACAATGCAATAGCTAGAAATAATTTAATAATAATAATAATGATAGGTGGTAATATTTACTTCTGTCTTACATATGAACCTCTAAACTCAAATTTAAAATGTTTACCAATTTAAACTGAAAATGATTTTTCACAATACTTTAAGAGAATGCAGTTAATGCAACATGCATACACTGTAAAGTGTGTGTATGCTAAGTTGCTTTAGTTCTGTCTGACTCTATGGGACCCTACGGACTGTAGCCCACCAGGCTCCCCTGTCCACAGCATTCTCCAGGCAAGAATGCTGGAGTGGGTTGCCATTTCCTCCTCCAGACACTTTAAAGTAATACCCACAAATTTTAAAGTTTGCAGTGAATTATCACTCAAATTCTAAAACTTTGATACTGAATCCAGGAGTGGCTTTCCAAACTCGAGTTTCAAGTTGCAATCAGCCAAACAACCACTAATTCTCTAAAACTTAAAACAAGAACATTGTTATCATTCAAGCATTGAATTAGAGCTTCAAAAATAGATTAATTGTAATTGAGTAAGTAATAAAATATAGCTTGGCATTTTTTTAGAGAAATCTAAATTAACGTGGTTAATTAAATCACTTTATTTTTTGCTTTGTCAGTAAACTTAGCCCTTCTCATGTCCTTAGAGTTGAAAAGCAAATAATCTGTAAAAATAGATGATCTTTTTTTTTTTTTCTTTTAACCTCACTGAAATTGCAAGTCTATTAAAGCAGGTTTCACTTTTTATAATACTGCATTTTAAAATAAACTTTTGATACCTTATATGTTTTTATTTCTTTCTTTTGCCTACCAGAGATACTTCATTATATACCATCATTTTTCTCTATCCTTCCTGTCTTGATAAACAGACTAGAGAAAATTTTAAATCAACATGGTTATATTAATCTCTAAGTGAATGCTACAGTTAATGTGAATGATAGAATACATATATGTAACATGACCCAACTGATTTCTTCTTTCATGTATATTTTGGCCAATAGCTGCTAACTCAGCTGCTGTTAATTTTAATTCATAGAAAAAATGTATCAGTTCTCTACTATATTCTAAGCCCTGTTCTAAGTACAGGACACAATAAGACAAACTTTGTCTCTGAACTAAGGAATACACATTTTGTTCTGGAAGCAGCGGATGAACTATAAGCAAGTATAAAATCACACACAAAACAAATCAGTATCATAAAAGGATACATGCTTTGCTGAAAATATGAGACTACTGCAATATTAAGTCAAAGAGGTAAGTATCTTTAAATTGCCTGAAGGAGACTTGGTAGGAGGAATGATTTTAGATAAAGCTAAAATACTAAGATTATAATCACTTAAAGTTCTGTGGGAGTGTTGCAAGCAAAGGAAGAGAAAATAAAAATACTCTGAGTTATCTGAAAGAAAATCAATTATATTTGTAGTGACTAAGGGGCAGAGGTCACGTCGAGATCACAGCTACTCGTTTGTGGCTTCCCTCATAGCTCAGTCGGTTAAGAATCTGCCTACAATGCGGCAGACGTGGGTTCGATCCCTGGGTCAGGAAGATCACCTGGAGAAGGAAATGACAACCCACTCCAGTATTCTTGCCTGGACAATCCCATGGACAGAGAAGCCTGGCAGGTTATAGTTCATGGGGTCGCAAAGAGCCGGACACGACTCAGCAACTAAACCACCAAGAAGTAGAAACAAACCAAGCGTTTCTGAGCCATTGCAGGAAATTTACATGTTATCGTAAGTGTGGAGAAAAAGGTACTAGAAGTTTTAAACATTGGCATCCAAGTGTACTCTTTCAAATATTTACTCTGATAAGTGCTTGGGGAATAAATGGAGAAGGGTGACTACCTAGGGACCGGAAACAAGGCTCTTGGCTCACTTGTGTAGCCTGGTCTAGAGATAATCACGGTCATTCTGAGGATGTTAGATGTACAGTGGGAGAGAAGGAAAATTATTTACGATATATTTTAGAGATGGGGCTGAAAATATTTGCTGAAAGAACAAAAAAAGTCAGCAAAGATTCTCATGCTTTTGGTTTAAGCAGTTGAGTTAGTGTTGGTGCCATTCACTAAGTAAGGGAAGAATCAGATAGAACAGGACAAAACCAAAAGCTCCATTGGGATATCCTGAATTGGACGTGCATGCTATCTAAGTGAGGCATCCAATAAGCTGTTACATGTTTGAGTATGGATTTTGGGTGTAAATTAGGACTGGAGACAAACGTTTGGGAGTCTTACTGTATCTATGTCACTTATAGTCTTGGAACTTCATGAAGTTACCTGAGGAAAATATATTCACAGAGGAGAAGTGGGTATGTTGGCTGAGCTCTGAAACACTTAATTACCGAGAGTCAAATAGTGTAATAGGGAGGATCCAGCATCAAAAGCTGAGATGAAGCGGGCAATAGGTAGGAGAAAACAGTACAGTAAAGAAAACAGAATACAAAGGAATGAACTAACTTATGTGTAGGAAGTGGTATTTTACCCTAAATGATGCTAAGATAGCAATTAAGTTAAGAATAGAAAAGCAACATTTGCTAAGGTAGAAATTATGGGTTTCCTTGACAAAAGTAGTTCATCGTAGTAGCAGACATGAGGTGAAAAGTACAGGCAATAAGAATAGACTATTTTTTTCAAAATTTACTTTTTATGAAGGAAAAAGAAAGTAATAAGGCAGTGTCTGAAAAGGAACATGCTATTCAAATGGACAGAAAGATAATTATGGATAAAGGATTAGATAGAGAGATAATATATAATCTACATGATGGAAAGCATAGCATATCTGCATGTTGATAAAAAAAATTGGAGAGAGAATTACAAGAAAAAGTAGTTTAGAAAGAGCTAGGTAGAAGTAGATTAATGTGGTGGTTGTAAATATTTAGAAAAGAGGCTGAGGATATAGGGGAGTCTCGACAACACACTGTATATTCCTGACAGCTCAAGTGAAAGAATTTGGGATGATGAAGAAGAGTGTAAGGCTGGATTAGATTTAATGATGTACAGGGCAGTTTGGAGATAAAAATCTGGCTAGTAACGGATGACCTGGGAGGCATAAACATGATTGTTGACTCAAGAAATCAGGACTAGGAAACAGAATAGTAGTAGTGCCAGATCTCCCAGATAGTACTTCTCAAACTATGTGTGGTAAAAGACTATTTTCCCCTCTGCATCAGAGAGGAATATTTATTTAGATAAAAATAAATTTATGGGGAAAAGATTATATAATTTGATATTACAGCAATATTTCTGTAAATATTTATTTCAATTTCCATGTTATTTCTTTGTATATCAGTAAAAAAAATTTACAAGTGATATCAACTTGAAAAATGCACTTTAAGATTTCCTTAGGTCAGTGTGAGAAACAGATAAAGTTTTACCTCAGAATAGCATTCATTTGTGTGTGTGTGTGTGAAGCTGACAACAGTAAAATCTGGCAAGCTAGAAAATGTTTATTTAGTTAGATATTTTATTTTCACTTTTAAATCATATACACACACTACTGTATATTATATATTACATTATACATATAATGCATAATATAAGTATGTTACAGATGATATGCTGTGTATATTAAATAATAACATTGAAATAAAAGGGACAAGGTGTTCACTTAAAAAGTGCACATGAAATCACTGAAGAAAATATAAAAACTCATAATAGTACTTAAAAGGTTATCAGAATGTAATGCAAAAATTTAACACCAATGATAAGGGATATGGATCTGTGTTAAGAAAAATTTTCCTCAGGCTTAACCTTATGGCACATCCAAGCATTATTTATAAAATACTATTTTGATTATGCTAATACTAAGCTCTTCATAGCAGTACTAATAGTCATTACCTGACTCAGTACATGTGGCTTCCAGAAACTGAATACTAATACTTCCTCAGTCCTGAATACTATTACACCTGCCAAGGCTCTGCATTTAGACAGATATTTCATAACACAGAGAAGAACTGGGAAAAAGTGGACTATGAAGAAAAGCCAATGGCAATCGGGAGGAGTTGTGGGGTACTGATAAGAATTCATGCTTTCTAGAGTACTGACATGAATAAAGTTTAGAAGGCTATGTGGAAAAATAAAAATCCAGTTATAGATGAATCCTACTGAAAATTTAATGTATTTTCTCCCATGAATTATATTTATTCAGAATTACACAGAAAAAAATATTTGAGATAGGATGAAGATTGTTCTCCAGTACGGAACTGATTCAAAAGTCTAAATTCTATTAAAAATGAGGAATTGATTTGAGTCTTTATATATCACCTTGTTCTCTATCTACAGAACTAAGACTGTGTCCCAGTTCTGTAGAACTAAAAGTCACTAGTCAAAGCTATGGTTTTTTCCAGTAGTCATGTATGGATGTGAGAGTTGGACCACAAAGAAAGCTGAGTGCTGAAGAATTGATGTTTTTGAACTATGGTGTTGGAAAAGGCTCTTGAGAGTCTCTTGGACTGCAGGGAGATCCAACCAGTCCATCCTAAAGGAAATCAGTCCTGAATATTCATTGGAAGGACTGATGCTGAAGCTGAAACTCCAATACTTTGGTCACCTGATGCGAAGAACTGACTCATTTGAAAAGACCGTGATACTGGGAATGATTAAGGGTGGAAGGAGAAGGGGAAGACAGAGAATGAGATGGTTGGATGGCTTCGCTGACTCGATGGACATGACTTTGAGCAATTTCCAGGAGTTGGAGATGGACACAGAAGCCTGACGTGCTGCAGTCGGTGGGGTCACAGAATCGGACACGTCTGAGCTACTGAACTGAACTGAAAAGTCACTAAGCGTTGCTACTATGTGCCCAAGGAAAAAATTAAAAAAAAAAAAAGAAATGCTCACTCCCTTCAAGATAGATTTCAAAGCCTGTCTTGCTGAAAATAAGTAGGAAAGAACTTCTAAATTGGATGAGAGATCTGCTTTTTTATATTAATGTGGACAGAAGTTTATTTAATGATTGTAGGCTGAGATATCTGCTATTATATGTGGATGACTGGGAAAGATGTGGAATAGATTTGAGACTGTATCCATGTGTGAAGAATGATCTTACCAGATTTCAGAGGGCAGAATTGCATGATAAGGTTTATTTCTAAGGATTTCCAACTAAGCCCACTTCATCCTGGCTTACATATTGACAGGTCACACAATGTCTTGTTTGAGAGTTTCTCATAGACTTCTACCAGATAATCAAACTAATTTCCTGTTCTTTGGTGCAGGGATGGTCTCACTTATCAGGCTCATGCAGAGTGAGATGTATCCATGTAGCTGTGTTCCAACATAAAGCATAAGAGCAGTAATTATGTGTTTCATTTCCAGCAACATAAGATCAATTAAAACTTTTTATGCACTCTATACTTCGTTCTTTATTCTTCTTCCAGGCACATGAAGAGGACAAGGAAGATCCAGGTACTGGTAGAGATATACAGAACAGGAACCTGGGTCATTGAATAAACTAATGAAGCAGAAATGATCTGTCTTCCTGTGCATTTGTCAGCTATGGTTTTGAGGGTAAAATAGAAAATTCTATTGTGTTAAGTAATTTTTTGTGGGGGTTCTTTTTCTATAGAACTTAGCCTATTCTAACTAGTAGAATGAATGATATCCATAGCACAAAAAGAGATGTAAAAAGTTTTTCTATATTGCTGTTCAGTCACTCAGTCATGTCTAACTCTTTGCGACCCCATGGACTATAGCACACTTGGCTTCCCTGTCCTTAACCATCTCCCACATCCTGCTCAAACTCATATCTGTTGAGTTGGTGATGCCATTCAACCATCTCATCCTCTGTCCCTTTCTCCTCCTGCCTTCAATCCTTCCCAGCATCAGGGTTTTTTCTAATGAGTCAGCTCTTTGCATCAGGTGGCCAAAGTATTAGAGCTTCAGCATCAGTCCTTTTCTTTATTAAATGAAATGTACTAATGTCTAAAAGATTCACAAGAAGAAAATACTTCACACAAGAGCCAATGAACAAATCTGGAGTGCTCCATTCATTCTAAATGAATTGCAAGAAATTTTCTCTCATATATGAGTAAAACAAAGTCATAAGAAATTGTACAGAAGAGACTAGAAGGTAATGAAACAACTGAAAGATGAGAGTAAAAAAAAGTCTACAATGTAGAAAAGGAAGAGAGATTTTGACACTAGAAAATCAAATCAGTAGCCTGAAGGAAAAATATGAGAAGTTCTCCTAGAATGCATGGAATAAAAAGTAAGGAACTTAAAATTGTTGATATGGAAGGAGGATAAAGCCAAGGTTAGGTAATAAGATGAAAAGATACCTATATTTTTTATTCCCAGAAGCAAATGACTATATAATGAAAAATCTCAAGCTGAAGAGATTAATAATTTTATGGTTTGCTCAGGAATTATCAACAATAAGGAGTTATTAAGATACAATTTTGAACTACAAACATTAGAGAAACAGAAACTATGCAACCAGGAATGGAAAAAGAGACAGATGAACAAGCACACATAAATACCAATAAAAGAATAAAAATTGATGACCAGCAAGAATTTGGTCCTGTCCAAAATGTCCATTGAAACATTTGATCCTTGAAACTTGGTGCTATCAAAAATATTCACACTTAGAAAACATCCCTGAGATCAAACATCCTATAACTTTTTACATGCTTTTAGGTTACAAGATTAATTCATAGAAAAATACTACCATGCTTTACTAGTCCAATAATTGTGTCATGGTCATATTGCCAATAATAATAATTCTTGACTAGCAGGTATGACAGAAAAGCAGGATTTAAATTTACTATGCATACTGAGAGAAACTTCTACAACTAGAGAAATGAACAAAAAGTCCAGGATTGAATCTCTAGATACATGGTGCATTAATATGTCACTGGGCATGTATTTGTATATGACTGGGTCATTAAATATGGGAAAGTATGAAAGGAGGAGCTTGGTCAGATCACTACATAAAAAGAACAGTGAACAAGTTGACACAAACACTTTACAAAACATCTTGCATGTTTGGGAGGAGTGAGAAAGCATATGACTCTCTTATTACACAGGGTTCATGTGTAATAGCTGTCATGAGGAGGATGCTGGGCACTTAAATAACCCCCTGCTACAACTATCCCATCTCCCAAGGTTATGAGTGATTTTTCTCTTGAGTCAGTGTCTTATAGATGTATGACCACAGTAGACTGCAGGAAGCATCTGCTTCTATTTGGAGAGATTTTCTTTGTGTGACTCTCACACAGCCCTTGGCTGGTACCCACCTCCTGGCTGATCCAGCTCAGCTGAACAAGGTGTTGAATCCTTAAGATATTAGTAAGGTTTTCCCTACCAATAAACCAGTGACCATTTTGTCAGATGGTTGCAAAAGAAAAAATAATAACCTTTCTGTTGCTTGGCAATATGACATCTTTTTTTGAAAATTCACAGTAGAATATGGCAGAAACAGTGTACTCACAAAAAGAAAGGCCAATGCTACTTTACCTTAATGTTTCTTGTTATCATTTCCATTCTTTTTTTTTAATTAATTTATTTACTTCAATTGGAGGCTAATTACTTTACAATATTGCAGTAGTTTTTGCCATACATTGACATGAATCAGCCATGGGTGTACATGTGTTCCCCATCCTGAACCCCCCTCCCACCTGCCTCCCATCCCATCCCTCGGGGTCATCCCAGTGCACCAGCCCCGAGCACTTGTCTCATGCATCCAACCTGGACTGGCAATCTGTTTTACATGTGATAATATACATGTTTCAATGCTATTCTCTCAGATCATCCCACCCTCACCTCCCATAGAGTCCAAAAGTCTGTTCTTTATATATCTGTGTTTCTTTTGCTGTCTCACTTGTAGGGTCATTGTTACCATTTTTCTAAATTCCTTATATATATCAATATACTGTATTTTTTTTTCTTTCTGACTTACTTCACTCTGTATAATAGGTTCCAGTTTCATCCATCTATTAGAACTGATTCAAATGCATTATTTTTTAATATCTGAGTAATATTCCATGGTGTATATGTACCACAGCTTCCTTATCCATTTGTCTGCTGATGGGCATCTAGGTTGCTTTCATGTCCTAGCTACTGCAAACAGTGCTGCGATGAACATTGGGGTGCATGTGTCTCTTTCAGATCTGGTTTCCTCGGTGTGTATGCCCAGCAGTGGGATTGCTGGGTTGTATGGCAGTTGTATTTCCACTTTTTTAAGGAATTTCCACCCTGTTCTCCATAGTGGCTGTACTAGTTTGCATTCCCACCAACAGTGTAAGAGGGTTCCCTTTACTCTGCACCCTCTCCAGCATTTATAAGGCCAGAGAAAAAGATATTTGCACTGTGAAGAGAGGAGAATCTGCAACTGCCAAAGTACAACTAGTCAAGATTTGGATAGTGTTATAATCGTTCAGCATGGGACAGAAAAATATCAGCACAAAGTTAGTGTTTGGGGGAAATAAGGAAAACCCTGAATAAGTTAAAATGACACACAGAAGAAGAACCAAAAGCAAGATCATCAAGGTACTTCAAAGAACTCTCCATGACATTCATTATTAAGAAGTTCTGTTAATACTACTAGAAAGAAACCCATTGAAGAGGCAAGAAAATAGAATTAAAAATAGATACCAACCTCTAAACCCAGTTTTACTGCATGGACTTGAAATTCCCAAGGAGTACTAAGTGAACAGACATGAAGAATCATCTCTTATGTATGATTCTGGTGCTCAAGATGACAAAATAATTCTTATTTACACAACCATGAGAAAACTTGATATTTAAATGTCACTAGTGCCTTATTTGAAGGAGAAGAGGGCAACAGAGGATGAAAAGGGCATCAGAGGATGAGATGGCTGGATGGCATCACTGATGAAATGAACATGAACTTGGGCAAACTCCGGGAGATGGTAAGGGACAGGGAGGCCTGGAGTGCTGCATCTATGGGATCACAAATCTGACATGATTGGGCAACTGAATAATAAGAACAAAAACTGTACTATTAAAGGATGACACCTTCAAGATGGCACCAGTACAACTCACTCATTTATTTACTATGCACAATGTAGTATTGGGTTATACTATGCCAGTAGCATAAAATTAACTAAAAATGAAAAGCTGAGAATACACACACACACACACATATGAAAAAATACTTGAATTTGCATGGGAAAAATTTCAGCATTAATGCTTCATTGTGCATGATGTATTTTGAGATTGCAAATGTGAATGTGATTTGATGACTCCTACCAAATGCACAAATAAAAGGATGCTTTTCACTTTCCATAAATGCTATGACAAAAAACAATATCTTCTTTGGGTCTAACATGTAAGTAAAAGACAAGATAAGCAACACTTATAAATGTGCATCCATGTTGCTTTAACTTCCATTTGTGACTCTGAAAGATGTAAATGAAATTTTGAGTATAATATGGAGAGCACAGAAGAAGATTTAGATGAGCTCATGTACTCTGTTTAAAGAGTGTATTTCCATGGAAGACATGGCTGAGGCAGAAGACCGGAAGATCCAAGATTTCCATCCTGTATTTGGGATGTTTATATACCAGTGCTTAACAGCCATCACAGAATAAGCAATGCAGTGGGAAGCTGACGGAGCAAATCAACCAAGCTGATGGCAGTGCATCACCCTTCAGTATAGTGGTTTACTGAGATGTTAAAAGATGAACAGCAAAGGAATGAGCAAAATATCACCCATATTATGATGGTCTCACTCCAATGTTCTCACCAACTTTACAATACCGACAAAATCAAACTTACATAACTGAAATTGTTAACAGATAGAATGCATACAAAGCTAAAAATCAGGTCAGTACATACTTGAGAGCAATTGTTCATCAACTTGAGTAATCCTGCCAAACTTCGTGATGAAGAGCAAAATAAGTGTAAAATCCACTTGGTGATGAAGAGCAAAATAAGTGTAAAGTCCAAATTCATCAGGAATTACAATAAAATATAACACAGTTTTAACAAAGTTCAATGTCTGTATTATTTAACAAATCATGGGTCAAATATCTCAAAGGACATGTTGGCCAGGCCCAAAATTCAAGGACCATTTTCTTGTAGACCAAATGTCTCTGCTAGGACCAAATTTCAATAACTTTGGCAACAATACATGTTTGTATTATTTAACAAATCGTGGAACAAATGTCTCAATGAACATTTTGAACAGGACCAGTTCTCAAGGGTCTTTTTAGCATGAACCAAATGTCTCACTCAGGATCAAATCTCATAAAACTTCTGGCAAAGTTAAATGTTTGTATCATTTAACAAGTCGTGGAACAAATGTCTCAATGAATGCTTTGGACAGCACCAAATTTCAATGACCTTTTTCCCATGGACAAAACATCTCAATGGACTTTTGGACAGTACCAATATTTTTTTCTTTTTTTAATGTTGTTTAGTCACTAAGTTTATTTACTTATTTATTTTTTTATTAGTTGGAGGCTAATTACTTCACAACATTTCAGTGGGTTTTGTCATACATTGATATGAATCAGCCATAGATTTACACGTATTCCCCATCCCGATCCCCCCTCCCACCTCCCTCTCCACCCGATTCCTCTGGGTCTTCCCAGTGCACCAGGCCCGAGCACTTGTCTCATGCATCCACCTGGGCTGGTGATCTGTTTCACCATAGATAGTATACATGCTGTTCTTTTGAAATATCCCACCCTCACATTCTCCCACAGAGTTCAAAAGTCTGTTCTGTATTCTGTGTCTCTTTTTCTGTTTGCATATAGGGTTATTGTTACCATCTTTCTAAATTCCATATATATGTGTTAGTATGCTGTAATGTTCTTTATCTTTCTGGCTTACTTCACTCTGTATAAGGGCTCCAGTTTCATCCATCTCATTAGGACTGATTCAAATGAATTCTTTTTAATGGCTGAGTAATATTCCATGGTGTATATGTACCACAGCTTCCTTATCCATTCATCTGCTGATGGGCATCTAGGTTGCTTCCATGTCCTGGCTATTATAAACAGTGCTGCGATGAACATTGGGGTGCACGTGTCTCTTTCAGATCTGGTTTCCTCAGTGTGTATGCCCAGAAGTGGGATTGCTGGGTCATATGGCAGTTCTATTTCCAGTTTTTTAAGGAATCTCCACACTGTTTTCCATAGCGGCTGTACTAGTTTGCATTCCCACCAACAGTGTAAGAGGGTTCCCTTTTCTCCACACCCTCTCCAGCATTTATTGCTTGTAGACTTTTGGATAGCAGCCATCCTGACTGGCGTGTAATGGTACCTCATTGTGGTTTTGATTTGCATTTCTCTGATAATGAGTGATGTTGAGCATCTTTTCATGTGTTTGTTAGCCATCTGTATGTCTTCTTTGGAGAAATGTCTGTTTAGTTCTTTGGCCCATTTTTTGATTGGGTCATTATTTTTCTGGAATTGAGCTGCAGGAGTTGCTTGTATATTTTTGAGATTAATCCTTTGTCTGTTTCTTCATTTGCTATTATTTTCTCCCAATCTGAGGGCTGTCTTTTCACCTTATTTATAGTTTCCTTTGTTGTGCAAAAGCTTTTAAGTTTCATTAGGTCCCATTTGTTTAGTTTTGCTTTTATTTCCAATATTCTGGGAGGTGGGTCATAGAGGATCTTGCTGTGATTTATGTCGGAGAGTGTTTTGCCTATGTTCTCCTCTAGGAGTTTTATAGTTTCTGGTCTTACATTTAGATCTTTAATCCATTTTGAGTTTATTTTTGTGTATGGTGTTAGAAAGTGTTCTAGTTTCATTCTTTTACAAGTGGTTGACCAGTTTTCCCAGCACCACTTGTTAAAGAGGCTGTCTTTTTTCCATTGTATATCCTTGCCTCCTTTGTCAAAGATAAGGTGTCCATAGATTCGTGGATTTATCTCTGGGCTTTCTATTCTGTTCCATTGGTCTATATTTCTGTCTTTGTGCCAGTAACACACTGTCTTGATGACTGTGGCTCTGTAGTAGAGTCTGAAGTCAGGTAGGTTGATTCCTCCAGTTCCATTCTTCTTTCTCAAGATTATTTTGGCTATTCAAGGTTTTTTGTATTTCCATACAAATTGTGAAATTCTTTGGTCTAGTTCTGTGAAAAATACCGTTGGTAGCTTGATAGGGATTGCATTGAATCTATAGACTGCTTTAGGTAGAATAGCCATTTTGACAATATTGATTCTTCCAATCCATGAACACGGTATGTTTCTCCATCTGTTTGTGTCCTCTTTGATTTCTTTCATCAGTGTTTTATAGTTTTCTATGTATAGGTCTTTTGTTTCTTTAGGTAGATATACTCCTAAGTATTTTATTCTTTTTGTTGCAATGGTGAATGGTATTGTTTCCTTAATTTCTCTTTCTGTTTTTTCATTGTTAGTATATAGGAATGCAAGGGATTTCTGTGTGTTAATTTTATATCCTGCAACTTTACTATATTCATTGATTAGCTCTAGTAATTTTCTGGTAGAGTCTTTAGGGTTTTCTATGTAGAGGATCATGTCATCTGCAAACAGTGAGAGTTTCACTTCTTCTTTTCCTATCTGGATTCCTTTTACTTCTTTTTCTGCTCTGATTGCTGTGGCCAAAACTTCCAACACTATGTTGAATAGTAGTGGTGAGAGTGGGCACCCTTGTCTTGTTCCTGATTTCAGGGAAAAAGCTTTCAATTTTTCACCATTGAGGGTGATGCTTGCTGTGGGTTTGTCATATATAGCTTTTATTATGCTGAGGTATGTTCCTTCTATTCCTGCTTTTTGCAGAGTTTTAATCATAAATGAGTGTTGAATTTTGTCAAAGGCTTTCTCTGCATCTATTGAGATAATCATATGGTTTTTATCTTTCAATTTGTTAATGTGGTGTATTACATTGATTGATTTGCAGATATTAAAGAATCCTTGCATTCCTGGGATAAAGCCCACCTGGTCATGGTGTATGATTTTTTTAATATGTTGTTGGATTCTGTTTGCTAGAATTTTGTTAAGGATTTTTGCATCTATGTTCATCAGTGATATTGGCCTGTAGTTTTCTTTTTTTGTGGCATCTTTGTCTGGTTTTGGAATTAGGGTGATGGTGGCCTCATAGAATGAGTTTGGAAGTTTACCTTCTTCTGCAATTTTCTGGAAGAGTTTGAGTAAGGTAGGTGTTAGCTCTTCTCTAAATTTTTGGTAGAATTCAGCTGTGAAGCCATCTGGTCCTGGGCTTTTGTTTGCTGGAAGATTTTTGATGACAGTTTCGATTTCCTTGCTTGTGATGGGTCTGTTAAGATCTTCTATTTCTTCCTGGTTCAGTTTTGGAAAGTTATACTTTTCTAAGAATTTGTCCATTTCATCCAAGTTGTCCATTTTATTGGCATAGAGCTACTGGTAGTAGTCTCTTATGATCCTTTGTATTTCAGTGTTGTCTGTTGTGATCTCTCCATTTTCATTTCTAATTTTGTTAATTTGGTTCTTCTCTCTTTGTTTCTTAATGAGTCTTGCTAATGGTTTGTCAATTTTGTTTATTTTTTCAAAAAACCAGCTTTTAGCTTTGTTGATTTTTGCTATGGTCTCTTTAGTTTCTTTTGCATTTATTTCTGCCCTGATTTTTAAGATTTCTTTCCTTCTGCTAACCCTGGGGTTCTTCATTTCTTCCTTCTCTAATTGCTTTAGGTGTAGAGTTAGGTTATTTATTTGGTTTTTTTCTTGTTTCTTGATGTAAGCCTGTAATGCTATGAACCTTCCCCTTAGGACAGTACCAATATTAAGAAACTTTTGGTGTGGACCAAATACACCAGTGGATATTTTGAACAGAACCAAATATCCTCCAAACACAGTCAGCTGTTCTTATGATGTTACAGAAACCAAAACCCAGAGGTACAGATTTCAAAATATTCAGTAGAAAGAGACATGACCTCACAATGCAAATCTGAGTGGTCTTTCTGGTTTAAACTCAAAAAAATAAATAAATAAATAATAAAAGCAAAAATAAACAAATGGGACCTAATAAAACTTAAAAGCTTTTACACAACAAAGGAGACTATAAGTAAGGTGAAAAGACAGCCCTCAGATTGGGAGAAAATAATAGCAAATGAAGAAACAGACAAAGGATTAATCTCAAAAATATACAAGCAACTCCTGAAGCTCAATTCCAGAAAAATAAATGACCCAATCAAAAAATGGGCAAAGAACTAAACAGACATTTCTCCAAAGAAGACATACAGATGGCTAACAAACACATGAAAAGATGCTCAACATCACTCATTATTAGAGAAATGCAAATCAAAACCACAATGAGGTACCATTACACGCCAGTCAGGATGGCTGCTATCCAAAAGTCTACAAGCAATAAATGCTGGTGAGGGTGTGGAGAAAAGGGAACCCTCTTACACTGTTGGTGGGAATGCAAACTAGTACAGCCGCTATGGAAAACAGTGTGGAGATTTCTTAAAAAAACTGGAAATAGAACTGCCATATGACCCAGCAATCCCGCTTCTGGGCATACACACTGAGGAAACCAGATCTGAAAGAGACACGTGCACCCCAATGTTCATCGCAGCACTGTTTATAATAGCCAGGACATGGAAGCAACCTAGATGCCCATCAGCAGATGAATGGATAAGGAAGCTGTGGTACATATACACCATGGAATATTACTCAGCCGTTAAAAAGAATTCATTTGAATCAGTTCTAATGAGATGGATGAAACTGGAGCCCATTATACAGAGTGAAGTAAGCCAGAAAGATAAAGAACATTACAGCATACTAACACATATATATGGAATTTAAAAAGATGGTAACGATAACCCTATATGCAAAACAGAAAAAGAGACACAGATGTACAGAACAGACTTTTGGACTCTGTGGGAGAAGGTGAGGGTGGGATGTTTCGAAAGAACAGCATGAACATTATCTATAGTGAAACAGATCATCAGCCCAGGTGGGATGCATGAGACAAGTGCCTGGGCCTGGTGCACTGGGAAGACCCAGAGGAATCGGGTGGAGAGGGAGGTGGGAGGGGGGATCGGGATGGGGAATACATGTAACTCCATGGCTGATTCATATCAATGTATGACAAAACCCACTGCAATGTTGTGAGGTAATTAGCCTCCAACTAATAAAAATAAATGAAAAAAAAAAAATAGGCTTTAATACATACCAAAAAAAAAAGAAAGAAAATATTCTCAGGTATGCATATTAAAAACTAAGCCTTTTGTATACTTTCTTTCTAAAATTGAGCATATATATCTAATGAAGACAAAAAAAACAAAGATAAGAATTAAATAAAGCAATTATGAACAATTAGAAGTCTGTTAAAAAAGCAATAGCAAAAATCTGTGGTTATTTTTGTCAATCAGTAAAAAAAATGGCTATGTTAAATATTTCATGAAATAATGAAGAATCATCTGTATCTGATGTAACAGATCTTGGAGTTCTTCAAATGAATGAGATACAGAAAAAATGAACTGCATTAAACTGTTTTATTAGCATAGGTTATTCAAAATAACTTTAACATAATACTATCAACTAGAAAAGTGTAGACTAAAGACATCTTAAAAAATTAAAAATATTATACATAAGACTGGAGAAGATTTACAACTATACACAGAGCAACATATCATATATATGTGTGTGTGTGTGTGTATGTGTGTGTGTGTATATATATATACACACATATATATACACAGAGCAACATATCATATATGTGTGTGTGTGTGTGTGTGTGTGTGTGTATACACCCATGTAAGGAAAGATTTACCCATTTGAATGCAGAGTTCCAAAGAATAGCAAGGAGAGATAAGAAAGTCTTCCTCAGTGATCAACGCAAAGAAAAAGAGGAAACAACAGAATGGGAAAGACTAGAGATCTCTTCAAGAAAATAAGAGATACCAAGGGAACATTTCATGCAAAGATGGGAACAATAAAGGACAGAAATGATAGGAACCTAACAGAAACAGAATATATTAAGAAGAGGTGGCAAGAATACACAGAAGAACTATATAAAAAAGATCTTCATGACCCAGATAACCCTGATGGTGTGATCACTCACCTAGAGTCAGACATCTTGGAATGCAAAGCCAAGTGGGCCTTAAGGGGAGCATTACTATGAACAAAGTTAGTGGAGGTGATAGAATTCCAGTTGAGCTATTTCAAATCCTAAAAGATGATGCTGTGAAAGTGCTGCATTCAATATGCTGCCAAATTTGGAAAACTCACAGAACTGGAAAAGGTCAGTTTTCATCCTAATCCCAAAGAAAGGCAATGCCAAAGAATGTTCAAACTACCGCACAACTGCACCATCTTGCACACTAGCAAAGTAACACTCACACTTCTCCAAGCTAGGCTTCAACAGTATGTGAATTGAGAACTTCCAGATGTTCAAGCTGGATTTAGAAAAGGCAGAGTAACCAGAGATCAAATTGCCAACATCCGCTGAATCATTGAAAAAGCAAGAGAATTCCAGAAAATTCAGAAAATTCAGAAAAATTCCAGAAAAAACATCTACTTCTGCTTTACTGACTACACTAAAGCCTTTGACTGTGTGGATCACAACAAATTGGAAAATTCTTAAACAGACGGGAATACCAGAACACCTTGCCTGCCTCCTGAGAAATCTGAATGCAGGTCAGGAAGCAACAGTTAGAACTGAACATGGAACAATGGACTGGCTCCAAATTGGGAAAGGAATATATCAAGGCTGTATATTGTCACCTTGCTTATTTAACTTAAATGCAGAGTATATCATGTGAAACATCAGACTGGATTAACCACAAGCTGGAATCAAGATTTCAGGGAAATATCAATAACCTCAGACATGCAGATGACAACACCCTTATGGCAGAAAGCAAAGAGGAAATAAATAGCCTCTTGATGAAAGTGAAAGGGGAGAGTGAAAAAGTTGGCTTAAGAGTCAGCATCCAAAGAAAGAAGATCATGGCATCTGGTATGATAACTGCATGGCAAATAAATGGGAAACAATGGAAATGGTGAGAGACTTTATAGTTTTGGGCTCCAAAATCACTGCAGATGGTGATCTCAGCAATGAAATTAAAAAACGCTCACTCCTTGGAAGAAAAACTATGACCAACCTAGATAGCACATTGAAAAAGCTGAGACATTACTTTACCATCAATGCTCTGCATAGTCGAAGCTATGGTTTTTCCAGTAGTCATGTATGGATGTGCAAGTTGGACCATAAAGAAAGCTGAGTGCCAAAGAATGGATGCTTTTGAACTGTGGTGTTGGAGAAGACTCTTGAGAGTCCCTTGGACTGCAAGGAGATTGAACCATTCAATCCTGAACATTCATTGGAAGGACTGATACTGACACTGAAGCTCCAATACTTTGACCACCTGATGTGAAGAACTGACTCATTGGAAAAGATCCTGATGCTGGAGGTGAAGGGATGACAGAGGATGAGATGGTTGGATGGCATTGCTGATTCGATTGACATGAGTTTGAGCAAACTCTGGTAGTTGGTGATGGACAGGGAAGCCTGGCATGCTGCAGTTCATGGGGTCACAAAGAGTTGGACAGGACTGAGGGACTAAACTGAACTGAACTGATACGGCCAAACACCAAAATCTTTGCCATCACTCCCACCACGACCAAATTTGCATACTTTGTGTTTTGCAACTAGAACCATGAAAGGATTATTAGTTTGGATTTCAAATATTTAATAATAGTTCTCACAGGTATAGGCATAATGCCTAATTGCTTTACTTATTTCTGAAACATCCCATAGAGAGGCCTCCAATAGTTGTTTCAGTTTCTTTTCTTTCCTGGTAAGGGTTAGGATCACTGAACACTAAAATATCCAAGTCTCATTTGGCATTTACTAACAAATGCAATATGATCACGTAGACAATTTCTTGAAATGTTAGATCCAAATATTATATTTAAAATTCAGTATCTACAGTTAAAAACAAATTCTTAATTGTCTTCTTCTGATGCAAAATCAGACAAAAGGTACAGCCCAATCATCTTCTTTGTATGTGTATGCTCAGCTGTTCAATCATAGTCCATTCTTTGCACAACTGTGGGCTATAGTCCTCCTTGCTCCTTTTGTCCATGTAATTTTTCAGGCAGGAATACTTGAGTGAGTTTCCATTTTCCTCCTCCAAGGGATCTTTCTACCCAGGGATTGAACCTACATCTCTTTCATCTCCTGCAGTAACCAGCAGATTCTTTACCACTAGCGCCACCTGAAAAGCCCTGATCATTTTCTTTAGTTGTTCTTATTGTTCAGTTGCTAAGTTGTGTCCAAATATTTGCAATTCAATGAACAGCAGCATGCCAGGCTTCCCTGGCCTTTTCTATCTCCTTGAGTTTGCTCAAACTCATGTCCACTGAGTCAGTGATGCCATGAAACCACCTCATCCTCTGTCACTCCCTTTTCTCCTTGCCCTCAGAATTTCCCAGCATCAGTGTCCTTACTAACGAGTCGGCTTTTCACATCAGCGGGCCAGAGTATTGGAGCTTCACCTTCAGCATCAGTCCTTCTAATAAATATTCAGGGTTGATTTCCACTGTATGATCAAGAATAGATATATTCTAAAAATAGAAAAATTGGGCTTCCCTGAAAGTTCAGCTGGTAAAGAATCCACCTGCAATGCAGGAGACCCTGGTTCAATTCAGGTCAGGAAGATCCACTGGAGATGGGATAGGCTACCCACTCGCATATTCTTGGGCTTCCCTGAATGTTCAGATGATAAAGAATCTGCTTGCAATGCAGGATACCTGGGTTCAATATCTGGGTTGGGAAGATCTCCTAAAGGGCATGGCAACCCACTCCATTATTCTTGCCTGGAGAATCCCCATGGACAGAGGAACCTGACAGGCTACAGTCCATAGGGTCACAAAGAGTCGGACATGACTGAGTAACTAAGTACAGCACACAGCACAGTAAAAGTAGAAAAATAATTGAACCATGTGTTGGCATGTTTGTTCAATGAAAAGAGATGCTAACAGTCATTTATGGCAATAACCACCCTTATGGCAGAAAGCGAAGAAGAACTAAAGAGCCTCTTGACGAAAGTGAAAGAGGAGAGTGAAAAAGCTGGCTTGAAACTCAACATTCAGAAAATGAAGATTGTGGCATTCAGTCCCATCACTTCATGGGAAATAGATGGGGAAACAGTGGAAATAGTGGCTGACTTTATTTTCTAGGGCTCCAAAATCACTGCAGATGGTGACTGCAGCCATGAAATTAAAAGATGCTTGCTCCTAGGAAGAAAAGCTATGACCAACAGAATATTAAAAAGCAGAGACATTACTTTGCCAGAAAAGGTCCATCTATCCAAAGTTATGATTTTTCCAATAGTCATGTATGGATGTGAGAGTTGGACTTAAAGAAAGCTGAGCACAGAATTGATGCTTTTTTTTTTTTTTTTTAAAGAATTGATGCTTTTGAACTGTGGTGTTGGAGAAGACTCTTGAGAGTCCCTTGGACTGCAAGGAGATCCAACCAGTCCATCCTAAAATTTCATCCTCCTGAAAATTCATTGGAAGGACTGATGTTGAAGCTGAAACTCCAATACTTGGGCCACCTCATATGAAGAACTGACTCATTTGAAAAGACTCTGATGCTGGAAAAGATTGAAGGCAGGAGGAGAAAGGGATGACAGAGGATGAGATGGTTGGATGGCATCACCAACTCAATGGCATGAGTTTGAGCAAGCTGCAGGAGTTGGTGATGGACAGGGAGGCCTGCCATGCTGCAATCCATGGGTCACAGAGTCAGACAGGACTGAGTGACTGAACTGAACTGAATAATGATAATGTCAAAGTCTATATGCCAAGCATATTTCTAAATGCTTTGCATATATTATACCTCATCTAATCCTTGTGGCAACTCTATGTAGTAGTTTCCCAGATATAGGAACCAACACCCAGAGAGGTTTAGTAACTTTTCTGAGAACACAGCTAATAAGTACATGAATACACTCACTGTTACTCTGGATTTTTATGGGTTGTGCTTGCAACCACAAAGCATAAAATATTAACAGTAGAAAGTTAAGGTAGAAATTATCATTATTTGCAAACTAGAAAACCATCCAGAGGAGCAAGTGCTCTTAGCAATATAACTCCTTCTCTAGCCTTAACTCATCCTGTTCTAAAACTTACAGACACAAAGTTATGTCTTCCTTTGTCACTATTCCCCTTAATGGTGAAAGTGAAAGTGTTAGTCATGCAGTCCTGTTGGACTATTTGTAACCCCCATGGACTGTAGCCCGCCAGACTTCTCTGTCCTTGGGGATTCTCCAGGTAAGAATACTGGAGTGGGTTGCCATTTCCTTCTCCAGGGCATCATTCCTACCCAGGAATTGAACCTGGGTCTCCCACATTGCAGGAAGATTATTCACTGTCTCAGCCACCAGGGAAGCCCCATGCCCCGCAATGGGGATAGCTCCAAACAAGATTTATGGAGATCTGGAGAGCATCTCACGCTCTTGGTAAGGCCTTCTTTGTTCTGCAGTTAGTCAGCTTACAGAGTGTTCTAACAGATTAATTCTAATAAGGAAGCTATAATTATAACTGATCACCTAATTTCCCCTAAGAAACCATCACTACTAACCTAATTATTTTCTAGCCTGTTTACTTCAGAAACAACTAAAATCCTAAACTTTCACAACCACCCACATGGCTCTATACATCCCCTAATTGGACCCAAGGTCCTACCGTTTTCTGACTCTCCACAGTCACTGTACTGTTAATAGAAAATCCTTTATATCTTTACAAGTTCTTTCTTAGTGTTTGAATATAATTCTTATTCTTTCAAATTCCATGATCCCCCTCAAACCCTGCTTTTCCCCTGCAGCAGTTTCAAAGGTGTCTGCATTTTTCCTTATGTTCCTTTTCTTTCCATGGTGGTCCTTCTATAATCCCTATACACAGGTCTGGACCAGAGGGAGGGAATCCATTCCTCCTCTGCATAGCCACATCACTGTTTCTCCTCCTTCAGCAAGTCAGTCACTCTCCTTAGTTTATACTATCCACCCCATCTTATTCATGCAATGCAAAGTCTATACACATTCCTGCTTTAACTCCTTCATTCACTGATGATTTAATACCAGGCTCATCATCTTTTTATCACCATGGAAAACTGCAATATTTATATATACAGCCTTTCAAATGCCTGTTTCTCAGTTGTTAGAAGTCCTATTTCCATAATCAGTTTGACTTTCAGTAACATTTTCTCCTAAACTTCATTAATTCCCATTCCCACTGGTAATAAGTAACATTGAAAATGGGTCCTATAATAAAACAAGTTCTAAAAACTATATATCAGTGCTTATTCTTTGGCCTTCACTTATATTTTTCTTTTTTCATTACATATTTTGTTGGGAAAAGTCTTTTTTAAAAAATATTTATTTGTTTGGCTGCACTGGGTCTTAGTTGCAGCACATGAGATCATTAGTTGCAGCAAGGCATGTGGAATCTTTAGTTGCAGAATGTGGAATCTAGTTCCCTGACAAGGTATCAAACTGGGCCCCCTGCATTGGGAGCAAGAAGCCTTAGTCACTGGATCACCACTTTACCACAGGGAAGTCCCTCCACTCACATTCCATTACTTTTTTCTATCTCACTTAGTATACTATCCCATTTTCAGCAAACCATAAACAGTTACGGACCTCCATATCTTTGGGACTTCCATATATTTTGGGTTTCTTGCCAGCTGTCTGGGAAGAAATTGGCTTACTGCCTTTGAAAAAAAAATTTCCCTTGTTTTACAAAGTATGTTCCATGAAACATTACTAGAACAACACTTTTGAACATACTGTCCACCATACTGCTTCATCTTCCCTCCATCCCATTCAAGCTTCACCAGTGTATCTGATCCTCCTATACCCTGGGTCTAGGACCATTTTATAGCTTCCCAGGTGACGCTAAAGGTAAAGAACTCTCCTGCCAATGTAGGAAGCATAAGAGACTTGGGCTTGATCCTTGGGTCAGAAAGATGCCCCTGGAGGAGGGCTTGGGAACCTGCTCCGGTATTTTTGCCTGGAGGATTTCATGGACCGAGTCTGGTTGGCTACCATCCACAGGGTCACAAAGAGTCCAGGGCAACTGAACTGACTTGGCACATACGCAGGGGCTTTCTACGGCCCATTTGAATTGACCAACTTTGACTAATGAAGTATGGATAGAAGTGGTAAATGCCACATTTTGGTACAAATATTAGAGAACCAGTGTGTGATTCTTCATGTTTTCTCAGTTTTACTGAGACAGACACAGAACTACATGTTAGTATGGAGGTGTCTGATATCAAAGTGACACGGAAGACTGAATTAATATAAGGTAGACAGTTGCCTTTTATGGATCCTCATCAGCCTTTGTATAAATTATGTTTCTGTTCTTTTATGCCAATATGATAGTGGAATCAACTGGACTGGTACCTGGAGAATCCCTAACCTGGTTAATCTCAACTCAGTGTATTTGTGCTTCTAGCTGAGAAGCTAAAACATGACAGGAAAAAAATCACAAACTTGCTGACTGGTTTTATTTTAAATTGTGACCATACATCTTAGTTGCTCTTCCTATATTTTCTACTATCTTATCTCTACAGTTTTTTAAGATGACCATTCATAATTTGCCTCTCTCCCAAATCATCCAACTTACCTTATTTTCAGTGTACAGCCTGTGTTCTTATTTTATAAGGATTTAGAAGCTGTGATAAAATAAATGTCGGATTGCTTCACTCCCAATACCAAATCTACCTATCTACCTAAATGAATACCTATGTGTTCTGCTTTCAATCATGTTAAGGTAGAACAACTAATCTTGCTCCTCTCTAAGAAAATCACCTAAAATTACCTGGATCACAGACTCTTCTTTCTCTTATTGGAAGGCTTGGCTTCTGAAATTATCTCCTCTTATTTACATAAATATAATTTTCTTTTATTGCCTCTCTCCTGGCAATATACAGATATGTAATACATATTTCTTAAAAAATAAAAATTTGACCACCTATTTATTCCTTCTTACTATCCTATAGTAGTTATAAAATAATTTACACCTTCACTCCACTGCGACATTTCTATTCAAGCTCACAAGGGAATTATATCTTACCAAAAGAAATGGTTGATTTCAGTCCTCAACTCACCCAACTAGCCAAATTCTTAATTAGATTTTACAAATTTGCTCACTCCCTCCAGGAACATTTTTTTTAAACTTATATTCAGGGACATCATGACCTTACTTCCAAATTGCTATCTCTCCTCAGTTTCTGCAAATTCCTCTTTCTTCACTTAAACTCTAAATATTAGAGTATTATAAGACTTAATTAAAGGTCTCCTGTTTTCCCTTCTTCATGCATAGGCATTCCTTAGATGATCTTATTAAATCCCATGCTTTTCAGTTCAGTTCAGTTCAGTCACTCAGTCGTGCTCTTTGTGACCCCATGAACCGCAGCACTCCAGGCCTCCCTGTCTATCACCAACTCCTGGAGTCCACCCAAACCCATGTCCATTGAGTCGGTGATGCCATCCAACCATCTCATCCTCTGTCATCCCCTTCTCTTCCTGCCCTTAATCTTTCTCAGCATCAGAGTATTTTCAAATGAGTTAGATCTTCACATCAGGTGGCCAAAGTACTGGAGTTTCAGCTTCAGCATCACTCCTTCCAATGAACACCCAGGACTGATCTTCAGGATGGACTGGTTGGAACTCCTTGCAGTCCAAGGGACTCTCAAGAGTCTTCTCCGACACCACAGTTCAAAAGCATCAATACTTCGGTGCTCAGCTTTCTTTACAGTCCAACTCTCACATCCATAAATGACCACTGGAAAAACCACAGCCTTGACTAGATGGACCTTTGTTGGCAAAGTAATGTCTCTGCTTTTTAATATGCTATCTAGGTTGGTCATAACTTTCCTTCCAAGGAGTAAGCGTCTTTTAATTTCATGGCTGCAGTCACCATCTGCAGTGATTTTGGAGCCCAGAAAAATAAAGTCAGCCACTGTTTCCACTGTTTCCCCATCTATTTGCCATGAAGTGATGGGACTGGATGCTGTAATCTTAGTTTTATGAATGTTGAGCTTTGAGCCAACATTTTCACTCTCCTATTTCACTTTACTTTCACCAAGAGGCTCTTTCATTCTTCTTCACTTTCTGTCATAAGGGTGGTGTCATCTGAATATCTGAAGTTATTGATATTTCTCCTGGCAATCTTGATTCCAGCTTGTGTTTTATCCAGCCCAGTGTTTCTCATGATGTACTCCGCATATAAGTTAAATAAGCAGGGTGACAATATACAGCCCTGATGTACTCCTTTTCCTATTTGGAACCAGTCTGTTGGTCCATGTCCAGTTCTAACTGTTGCTTCCTGACCTGCATACAGGTTTCTCAAGAGGCAGGTCAGGTGGTCTGGTATTCCCATCTCTTTCAGAATTTTCCACAGTTTATTGTGATCCACACAGTCAAAGGCTTTGGCACAGTCAACAAAGCAGAAATAGATGTTTTTCTGGAACTCTCTTGCTTTTTCAGTGATCCAGCGAATGTTGGCAATTTGATCTCTGGTTACTCTGCCTTTTCTAAATCCAGCTTGAACATCTGGAAGTTCATGGTTCATGCATTGCTGAAGCCTGGCTTGGAGAATTTTAAGCATTACTTTACTAGTGTGAAAGATGAGTGCAATTATGTGGTAGTTTAAACATTCTTTGGCATTGGCTTTCTTTGGGATTGGAATGAAAACTGACCTTTTCCAGTCCTATGACCACTGCTGAGTTTTCCAAATTTGCTGGCATATTGACTGCAGCACTTTCACAGCATCATCTTTCAGGATTTGAAATAGCTCAGCTGGTATTCCATCACCTCTACTAGCTTTGTTTGTAGTGATGCTTAGGAAGGCCCACTTGACTTCATATTCCAGGATGTCTGGCTCTAGGGGAGTGATCACACCATCATTATTATCTGGGTCGTGAAGATCTTTTTCGTACAGTTCTTCTGTGTATTCTTGCCACCTCTTCTTAATATCTTCTGCTTCTGTTAGGTCCCTACATTTCTGTCCTTTATTGCGTCCATCTCTGCATGAAATGTTCCCTTGGTATCTCTAATTTTCTTGAAGAGATCTCTAGTCCTTCCCATTCTATTGTTTTCCTCTATTTCTTTGCATCAATCACTGTGCTTTTAATACATCTATATAACACTGATTGCAAAATTTGCATTTCCATTCTGAACACTTCCCATGAGTTTCTGAATCAGATACGGAATTTCCTGTTATATATCTACATTCAGGTGCCCAATAAATATTTAATGTGTCCTAACCACTTTTCACTTATCCTACATATTCCTAAGTTATTCATCTCTGCAAAAGGGGCCCCTGGCTACACCACTGCTCAAACCAAAATCTAGAAGTCATCCTGATTTCTCTAATTCTCCTTGGACCAGTAGGCAAACCAAACTATGCTCTGATGATCACAGTGATGGAAGAGAAAGAGTGCAAACTTATGGTGCTTCCTAAGGACCAAGCTTGCAATTGGTATTCTGTTACTTCTGCCTACATGCCCACCCAATTGTTTTTGGCCAAAAACCATTGATAAGCTTATAGTTAAGGAGTCAAAATTAGGCCCAACAATTTAACCTCCCAAGGAATATACCAACCATTGGTCAGACTGTTTCTGAGTTAAAATATTATTAGAATTATTAGAATTCTAAACAATAATAAATGATTTATTTTGCAGAAGATTTTAAGTATGTAAAGCATTTTCAAATGCATTGCACAGTTATCCATATTATCTCATTTTATCCTCAGGCACCACTGCAACACAATTTTACTAATGAGATACTAAGGATCATATACGTAAAATGCAATTTCCCAAATCAAACAGTTATATAAAAGCACTGGAATCCACTACTTAGATGCTTAGATTCTAACCATCTCTCCCCTCTTTCTCTGCTGCATCATAATGCCTCCATAACTGATTAAAACAAAACAAATTTGGGTTATAACATATAAATTGCCTACATATGAGCAAATGGTTGCTACTAGTGACAAGTATGTATTCATGTTACCAATAAAACTCATCTTGTAAGTTTCACAGTGATTCTTATAGTCCGCTTTGATGGATGAGGCTGTTACTATTGCATTCAAACCTTTGACAGCACCATTGCCAAATCAATATCCTTTCCAATGGATCATGTAAGAAGTCTGAAAAAGACTACAAAATAAAAACACTTCATACTTTCACAGTATTATCATGATGATACTTGTGTCTAGAAAATACACAGTAAAATGCGATTTGTGTGCACATCAAAAAATTATACTTTGGTTTGCAAAACAAAGTTCTACCCTTATTCTGATCTTTGTCTTAGCAATTATTTAGCAAAACTTACTGGGCTCCTTTTTTTTTTTTTTTCACCACTTGAAGAAGACATGACAGAATTTTTCTGTAAAGGACATCATTTTCTAATGTAGTGAAAAATGGGAGGGTTGCCATGTTTTAACTATAAAGAAATGTCTGTATTTAACATCAAGTCTGCAGCATCATGAAGAGAAAAGGGATCTCTTATCAGCATACATACACTGTGTTTAGTCACTTAGTCATGTCTGACTCTTTGAGACCCCATGGACTGTAGCCCATCAGGCTCCTCTGTCCATGCGGATTCTCCAGGCAAGAATACTGGAGTGGGTTGCCATGCCCTTCTCCAAAAAATATGGAATGCTTCACGAATTTGCGTGTCATCCTTGCTCAGGGGCCATGCTAGTCTTCTCTGTATCGTCCCAATTTTAGTATATGTGCTGCCGAAGCGAGCACATACATACAACTAGAGGGGCCCTATTGGCTTTCTCCCCAGATCTTCACCTGAACTTTTTGTCTTAGTTCAGCTCTGCCCGCTATCAAGGGTGTTGATCAGGGTCTAAAGACAACTTGCAACTGTGGCTACAGACACAATGTTTGGAGGCTTAAAAATTTGCACCAAATATTCAGGTTTTTTAATTTAAAATTTTGCTTTCTCTTTTAAGGCAAATTTCATTCATCATGCCACAGCCTTAACTCTGCTCCAGAATGCAATTCACAAAGTTTCTTGAAAATTCTTTTTAAGTGTAGTCAAATCCATGATTTGAAGTTTCAGTCATGTTCTGTTTCCTGTTATTTTCACATACCTACCAAGTGTCTGACACCTGGTAAGCAGCCATAAATAGTTAATGAATTAAATCAATTAATGTGTGCAGTTTTCATAAGGAATAAGGAATGAGCACAAATGTTGCATAAATTATTATGCTTTTATGAAAGAAAAATTACAAAGGAAAATAACAATTTAAGGTTTCAACATCTCTCTTAGATATCATGCATTACAAAAGTTAGAATTCTCAAATATATAAAAGAAATAAACAGTTTCCTTGAAGGGAAAATGTAATTACTTATGAAACTTGGAAAAAGATATAAAACATATAGCTCTCATAGCACTGTTGTATAAGATGACTCTAGCAGGAAAGAAGAAAACCCAGAAGAAGGAAAAAAATTCATAGATCTATTTTATAACAAAATCAATAATAAAGAAAAATGTCTGTAAAAGCAAAGAAAACAGTTTTGAGAGTTGAGTCAATCCACAACAAATGGGGAAAAGTTGAAGGAAGCATCAACTTTTCACAGAAAGATATATATGTGTGGATTTACATCTTACACAGATAAAATATGTTGCTTTTATAAAAAGATGAGTACTTGAAAACTAAGGCTTGGATCCTGTATCAGACACTGCTTGATTCAATAATTTATGACACATCCTTTAAAAATCATGAGCTAACTTTTCTCATGTAGAAAATAAGTGAAACAATTAATTTCTAACCAAGATTATATAACTATACAAACCCTTACACAGATATACCTTCAAATTTACTTTCTCATTTGAAGATGTCTTCTCAATATTATAATTTGCAGGTGAGATAATAAATTTAAATAAATGTATTAAAATACCAGAAGTCATTTCACAGACATAATGTAGCTTTGTTATTTTGCTTTTACATAAGAATATTTTAACCTCCATATTTTCAAAGAATGAAGGTGAGCTTTGTTTCAAGAAGCAGTACTATTATCATGGAGTTAAAAGGATATTTGTCAATGGCTTCTGATCATTCTTTCAATAGAACCTGAACTCTCTACCTACCTTACAGATTCTTACATAATCAGACCCTGGTTTCCCTATTTTTCAATTTATAATGTGTCTCTGTTGCTCTATACCTTCTAGAAAACCTAATATTCTCCTGGGAGTCTAAATTTTGCTGAACTTATTCCTATTTTAGGAACTTGCATTAGTGTTTCTTTCACCTTTGATGGCTGACTCCTACTAATCACCTCATCCCTGGGGAAGGGCATGACAACCCACTCTATTCTTGCCTGGAGAACTCCCTGGATAGAGGAGTCTGGCAGACTACAGTCCGTGAGGTTGCAAAAAGTTAGACACGACTGAGCAATTAACACACACACAAACAATCACCTCATCTGAAGTACCACCCAACAAATCTATCAAATCATCTTACTTTAATCTTTTGTAGAATACGCATCACCACTTGAAATTTTTCTGTCTTCGTTTTTTTTTTTTTTTTCTTATTTATTGTTAACCATCTTTTTCTAGGATTTATCTCAGGAAACTTACCTTTGTTCTTTATCACAGAATACTGTATTTAGAGAGGTATCTGGCAGAGTTACTTTTCAACAGATATTTGTAAAATAATTTTAGAGAACTTTCAAAATGAACACTACTATTGATAGCTTGGACTAGAGTTCCATAGATGCACTCTTTGTCCAGATACACAGCCCGTTTCCTGGACCTGGGTCCTATGACCTGTCTACTTCACCATGCTAATCAGCACTAATTAACTCTTATTGGTTTTCTTGCCATAATGCTATGTTCAAATTTACAGCAAGCATCATAAAGCTACCATATTTCTATAAAGTCGAGAAATATTTCCAGTGTTCTAAGAAGAGAACAGCTGTCCTGCTGACCAAATAAAAAAGAACACTGACAAGTTGATCTGGATCAATCATCACCTCAAGTAACAGAAGCAAAAAGTATGTGTATAAAAGAAGTACCATCAGCCGGAAGAATCCAAATGGCATCCAAAATTCCAGATGAAGTGACATCAGAAAGAGTTAGATCAAAAGGCTTAATGATTTTTATGATTTCAAAGTGTTGTTTCTGGTAGCTTCAACACAGGCATTAAAAAAGTGAACAAAGAATGTTCACAGTTTCGGATGGATATTTAAAGGCAAGATAAAAATCTATACTAAAAAGATATTGGCTAAATAGTTTAAGGAAAGCAGTCATCTCGTGTAAGGAAGAAACAAAAACATAGGTACTTATTCAATCACTTTGAGTGTGAAGGATAAAGGGGAAGGTTAACAATCGCTAAAATATTTTAACTTAAGTCTGCAAGAGTATCAAACTCTTTCATAACATTTAATAATTTATAAAACCAAATTATTATTTTCATTTGCAAATTTAATACTGAATCTTTTGCAAATGATATTTTTATTTCTCTTTTAAAAGATGAAGATAGTCACTTCAGCTCTGATATATAAAGTTTGGAGATTACCACTCCTGTCCTTATAACAAGAAAAAGCCTGTTGATAATAATAATAATAAACTCTTCTTGGATGCATCAGAGAGCTAAGGTCATAGAACAAAGAGCAACCATGAAATTTGGAGAGAGAGGCACATCCAGAGAGTTCTAAGATCCAAGATTTGCTTATATGGAGCAGAATCTGCTGGGCACCATAAGCTGAGAGGAACAGTGGACAAGTACTTAATTAGTAAGTTTGACTAATTCTTGGAAGCTGAGTATAGATCAGTGTGCAACTGGGCAAATCCTGGGTCAACAATCACAGCTGGGCCCCACACTTTCATTAGTTTACCCCCAGGAACACCACTAGATTCTCACCACCAGGATTCAAGGATGGTCCCTCTTGTGGCCCTGGCAGTTGGACGGGAGGAGCCAGTGTGAAAACCTCCCAGGTTTCCCTCCCTAGTAAAGGCCTACTTTTCAGGGGAAAGATGCCACCACGGGCGATACTGGAAACCCGTCCCACGTAGGGTAAGGAAACTCCAGCCCTACTCTAACTTGAGACAGTCTTCCTGACTCAACTAAGATGAAAGAAACCCCATAATCAGCAACGGAGAGAGATTAAAGTCAATGGGTTAGGAATATTGCAACTAAGAGAGGAGTGATGGAAAGGGATAAAAAAGTTAGACTCCTGTGGTGGTGGTTTAGCCGCTAAGTTGTGTCTGGCTCTTTGCGGCCCCAGGTACTATAACCCGCCAGGCTCCACTGTCCATGGGATTCTCCAGGCAAGCATACTGGAGTGGGTTTCCATTTCCTTCTCCAGGGAATCTTCCTGAGGGAAATAAAAGCCAGGTCTCCCGCATTGCAGGCAGATTCTTTTTTCAACTGAGCTGTGAGGGAAGCCACAGAAACAGTTATGAAGGCTACATTCCTGAAACACAGTCTCAAGAGATTGTGACTTAATCAGAGAATTATAGAAAACTTCTCCTCCCCACACTTCACCACCACATTAACAGTGACATGTTCAAATGATGTTAATTGATCTCCAAAATAGCAACGGTTCTACTTTTAATAACCTAAGGACTAAATTATAACATTAAATGTGAATGGCAATCTTTATATTAATAATGAGAAAAAAAGGGAAGAGGCAGAGGGAGCAGGAAGAAGATGAAAATGACAAAGAAGAAGACAGAAAATATATAAACTGAAATTATCAAATAAAGAAAACATATTCATAGCAACTAAAGGTCTCATTTCTGTAACATGCCGTAAAGTCATGGCTTGTAATCTTTTCATTCTTCTAGTATTAATTTGCCCTCTGTCAGAACTTCTGTTGGTCAGTCTCTTTACCTCTTGTAGTGATATGTATATACTGCTATTACTGGATGTTTTGAATACTCAACAGTTTTGACTTTTTATGCAACTTTTAATATTTGATATATAAGCACCTGCATTTCAAATCTTATCTTTCCTTTTACAACATTTCAAGTAGTGAGGAGGAGATACACATTCAATTAGTTGGAATTTTTAATTAAGAAAATTGCTTTTTTATTTTTTGTATTCTTATCTTGTTCTATAGTTAGAAATTTAAGCTTAAAGAAAGCAAACACACTTTTAAAAAAACTAATAACAAATGATATCAAAGGAAAAATAATCAAGTAGAGATCCTTCCTCTATCTAATCAAACACAGCAACATCTCTTATATTGACTGAAATGCTATTTGCTTACATAAACTGAGAGCTTTTTGCACATTTTTTACTTATATTCCAGAAAACTGAGCACAAAATTGCTGACATAATCTTTTTATTTTTGTTTTTCTTCCTTTTAAACATGCTTTTATGTGACAGGTCAAGACTATGGGTTATAGAACAAAATTCCAAAGAAATAATAAAAAAACCAGAACTATATACAATTTCAGTGGCCTCTTGAGGCTTTTCAGAATTAAGGTCAACCCCCAAATCCCACCTGTACTTATTACCTCCATCACCCGTTGTTAAAACAAGCTCACAATCTCCTTTTTTCTCTTCTTTCTGCCCTAGAGAGATTGCTATCACTGTACTTTCTAGTCCCTCTCTCATAGCATTATGACTTTGAGGTCCAAAAAGGAGATGATTTACTCCGTTCAACATCCTAGAAAATCACAACAAGCTTCTCTGTTGGAACCAGTCTCACAGAACAAAGGTCCATCTTGTGTTCTACTGGTCATTCCTACTCTATGCAGTAATTAATTGCCATAAAAAAGAAGAGTAACATCTCCAAAGAGTGACCATAGGAACATGAAGGGGGAAAACAAAGTAAAACACACCCAAGGGCAGAAATTAACTGTATAAATTTTTGACGTCACGTTTTCTTAATGCCTGGTAAGGTGCCGTGTAAGATATGTTGGTTTAACAATAGTTCTTGATAAGAACTGAGTTGAAATACTGTAGGATGAAGCTACTAAATAATTTTTTTTTCTAATAATCTGTTTCTTTTATAAGCAGTGGGTAAGGAGGAAGGAAAAGTAGAACAATAAAATCATGTAATTCTGTGATAGTCACACTTAAATTCACATAATTCAATCCCTTCAAATTGTGGCTGTGTTTCAATTTACTCTGTATTTTGCATATTTGATATGTCATATACAAAGATTTATGAAAACTGTGTACCTTTTATCTATGGCTGAATTTTCAAAATTACTTCACATAAAAAGTACACCCAGTGATATCAGCTTAGGTTCTTGATGAAGAAAACATTCAGGCATTCATAAACACTATGATTTTTTGAATGCAAGTTGATAATCATATATGGAGTGGGTATTCATATATTTCTCATAAAGCCTTCAGATGATGACAGTTGTGAGTTGATTGCCCTAAGAATAAGAAGGGTGAAAGGAGTTAAGGAAATACATTAATTACTTGCTTTCTATTTTCTTAAATAATCTGAATGAAGACCCTCTTTTAAGAAATTTATTCTGATTAGCGGAAAAAATGTACATACTACTGATATATCAAGAGAGCTACTTCTTTTATTTTTCTTAAGGAAATATTTGATAAAATTATGGAGATGTACTCATGATATATCTCTAGCACTACCAATGTTATACCTTTCTAACTAGGTGTTTTCTTTAATTTCCAGGAATAAATATTGATCCATCTGCTTTTTGAATCTTCCATAAACATTCAATAAGGTGATCTTTTTGAAAGGGTCTTTTAAATTAAGATTGTTCACAACTTTAACTTTTTACAAAAAATTTCTGGTTCACCTTCTAGGCCAATAGTAGAATTGAACTTTCCTGTTCTCAGTGTAATGGAACATTACATTTTGAGCCAGTGTAATGGAACAAAAGTGACTTGTGTGACTCCTGGGTAGGGACTTTAAGAATCCATGCATGGATATGTGACTCTAAACTTTCCTTTCCTGAGATGCAGTCTCTTGTTACCTGGATCTGTTCATGGTACAGTTGACCCTTGAGCAACATTGATTTGAACAGTACAAGTCCACTGATACCTATTTTTTTTTCCAGTGGTAAATACTACAATACTACACAACCCCTGGTTGGTTGAACCCATGGATTTGGGACCTGGGATTTAAAGAATAGCAGATATGGAGGGCTGACTCAAAATTATTCTTAAATTTTCAACTACAAAGAGGATAGTGCCTCTAACCTCTAAGTTATTCAAGGATTAACTGTATAGACAGTAGAACTTCTTGCCACTTATTTTGGGAACATCAATTATGAGAAAATACATTTTGATTGCATTAAGCAACAGAAATTCAGAGGCTTTGTATTTCCAAAATATAGCTTAATCTATTTCAACAGGCATACGTAAAAATCCAATTTGCTTGTTTTCTTTGGAAAATGTTGAAGTAAGAAGGCAATTGACCATTTTCTGCCCCATGTTTTACACTTTGGTTAAAAATGAAGGGCCAGGAAGTTGAAATAAGATGAAAGAGGGGAGAGATATTGGAGCCAATATAGAAGTATATTCAATATATTCTGTAACAGCTGTGTTCTAGTTAGTAAGAGCTGATGTGATCTACTGTGATTGTGATGACTAGAAAAGCCTGACATAACATTCAACCAATTCTAAACTCCCTTCCCCCCCTTCCTTTTTTCTTCTATGGCTGTTTCCACTGTGCATGCTTTTTGAACATGTTTAAATCTTTCCATCTTAATGACAGTGATCATTTGATCCAGAAACACTTTGTAATATACATCTCAGGCCTCCAAACAAAAGACAGTGTTGATAAGGTTACTAGACATGGAGAATGCAATGTCTTCTCAGGAGAAATGACTCATTTTGACTCAAATGACTTGTTTATTTTGGATGCTTATACCAGCTTCCATTCTCCTGCAGGGAAAGAAAGAGAGAATTTGCTAGATTATAAAAATATTAAAGCAATGCCCAGTAGAAGAATAAAAGTCAAGTTGGAAAGAAGTCTTTGCTGAAGCTGAATCCAGCACAGATTTGATAGCTTTACAAAATGGGGAACTAGCAATAAAATAACCAAAGGATTCTAAAGAACTTTACATATGGTAATCTCTTTATTGCAGCAGGGTTCCACCCACATCCCTCATTTTCTCCCCGTTGGATTTCTGTTTCTCAAATCTGCCACTGCTGAAAGGACACAGCAATAGCTGTTCTTGTGTAGATTTTCCACCTCCCAAATTTACTCATTGCCATTTGCTTAACAGTGTGTCTTGTAAGTATATTTAGTTTCTAATTCTTTCCCTTAAGATATTGTTCCTAGATTTTAGCTCACTGAGTAAATGTTAGGTTATTGATTGAAATAAACACTAAGCAATATTATTTTAAGCTGAAAAGCAGTATATTATAAAGGTCAAAACAGCAGTCTCTTTTGTGTTAAAACTGTAGTTGAATGACTGTCTTAACACTTTAAAACCCTGTACTTTGCACAAGGACTTAAATTTTTTAAGTTTTAATAATAAATTACGTTTAGGATGTTGATGAAAATGATAATGATGTTACTAACAAGTACCTCATATTAATAAATTAGTTATCACACATATAACTAGAGTTGTTATTTAGAACAGAGTTAATAGTTGTTAAATTTGAACTTCAGATAAACAATGAATGACATTTTAGTATAAGTATGCTCCAAATTTGAGATACTTACATTAGACACTAATACAAATATTAATATATGTATATATATGCACTTTTTAAACATTTTTATCTGAATTCAAAATTAAGAGAAATTCTATTTTTATTTTCTAAATTTGGGAGCTACATATATAACCTCAACAACATTTGTAATGTATAATATTAGCAAAGCGACAACTGCTATTGCTATTATTATACCAATTCCTTGGAGTGTTCCTATAATTTTGTATTTTGAAACAAGATAGATTCAGGATTACCAGAAATATAATCGAGTACCCTCTTCTCAGGCAAATTTAAGTCTCGGTTCTTCCCACCTGGTTTCTCTACTTATCTATTTGCTCTTTGTACTTCCCTTAGAGGTCATCTTCTTTATTTAATACTATCTGTGGCAGATCAACTTCCAGAGTGACTCTCGTGACCATCTCTCCTCACGTCCATGTCTTTGTATGATTCCCTAACCTCGAATGTGGTGGGATCCATGACTTGCTTCTCACCAACAGAGTATGGCGAAGATGACAAGATACATGTGACGGTGTGACTGGTTAGTATTACGTAAGACCGCAATGCCCACCTTACAGCAATCTCTCTCCCTTGCTGGCTTTGAGGGATATGTGGACGGTGCTCACATTCCAGAGAACTGCGGGCAGCTTCTAGGAGCTAGGAATGCTCTCCGGTCAGCAGCCATTAAGAAAGCAAAAACCTCAGCCTTAAAACCACAAGAAGCTTTATTCTGTCAGGAATCTCAGCACTCTCCCCTGGCTCTCCCTCATTAAGGCATCAGAGGAGACTGTAGTCCTGGCCAGTACCTTAAATTGCAGCCTTGTGAATTCTAAAGAAGACCCTCCCCCACAAAAGTAATAAACAATCATAAAGAAGACCCAGACAAGCTATGCCCAGATTCCTGACCTACCGAAACAGTGAAATAGTAAATGTGTTTTTCAGCAGAAATAGACAGCTAATATATTATATTCAAACTATTTTCCTTGTTGGCTCATCTGAAAAGACCGTGTTTGAATTTTTATTGATTGATTTACTTTATGATTGGCTATGCTGGGTCCTGACTGCTGCACTGGCTTTCTCTGGTTGACGCCATGGTCTTCTAACTGCATGGCTTCTCTTTTACAGAGCACAAGTTCTGGAGTGCACAGCCTTCAGTAGCTGTGGCTCCTGGGCCCTAGAGCACTTGGGCTCAGTAGTTGTGACCCACAGGCTTAGTTGCTCCATGGAATGTAGGATCTTCACAGACCAGAGATCAAACCTGTGTCTCCTGCATTGGCAAGCAGATTCTTCATCACTGAGGCACCAGGGAAGCCCTGAAAAGACCATATTTCAGTGCTAACGCTTGAATGCCTTGGTGAAATTTTGTGTTAAATAAGGAATCAACTCTTCCTTTGTTCTTAGATAGCATTTGACATACATTATTCTAGTGTTTATTTTGTTTATTTGTATTGGTTTTCATGTTCACATAATATTTATTTAATCTATAAAACAGGGATTTTAGCATATATTTTACTGAGTGCAGTGAGATATGTGTATCTAACATTGCCTGGCAACCAATAAATGGCAATGTGTTTCAGTATATTAATATCATTTCCTTGAGGGTGAGGACTTCTGGTATATCCAACTTTATATCCTCAGCTCATGGCACGTATTAGGTAGTCAAAGTGTACTGCTGCTGCTGCTGCTGCTAAGTCGCTTCAGTCATGTCCGACTCTGTGCGACCCCATAGACGGCAGCCCACCAGGCTCCCCCATCCCTGGGGTTCTCCAGGCAAGAGGACTGGAGTGGGTACATATATTGTATGCTAAGAAACTTTCCTCATATTGCTATCCACATTAACGAAGAGTAAAATACTTAACTGTCTTTGAGTTTTTGCAAGTTTGAACCAGAACAAAATACATCAGTAGAAAGGAGATGGGTAAAAGCAGAATGCTTTCCAAACTTGCTTCTGCCTGTTCCTTTCTTGACTTAATTAATTTCATCTATCAAATTACTTAGCCACCGAATATGAATACATTTTAGTTAGAGGTTATTTTGGAATTTATAGCTTTTACTTGTGGGAAAATATTAGGGAAAATGTTAAAAATAGAATGAAGAGACTGATAAGGATTAAATAGCAAGTATTGCAATATACCAAGTATGTAAAACTTGTAGAGGCTCCAACTACAATATGAATGACTATCCAAGTTATAAAATAAAATTAAAAGTGATGTAAGCCACCATTATTAAATATATTATCAGTAACATGACTTAGCAGTGTATTTTAGGTCTCTAGTTAGCAATCTAGTTTCCAGTGTCTAGAAACATTACTATTTTTAATGAACAAGACTTTGACTATGATAAATACAGTGATGACACTATACTTTAACAGGTGGTTTGGGATAGCAAACTTGAGTGAGGCAGTAGCTTATCTCTACTGCTGTTTTTCTTATTCTTTTTAAAAATGAGTAACAGTATTCATAGCCATTTTGATCACCTCTTTTCTTTTCCTTCAATGCAATCATCAAATAGATTTTGTGTACCATCATTCCAATTTTATTAGGCTCATTTTGTATGACTCTTACTTTTTGGCTCAAATTCTTTTATTGAAATCAGCAGCTTTATCATTTCACTTCATTCAAGAAAAGAAAAACCATTATTTTACAGAGTTGGCAGCTTTTTTGCTTCAGAGATTCTGTAATTTAGTTGACTACTCTAAAAGGATTATATTTCATGTATTCTGAATATAGCCTTTATGCTTGTGTTACTTCTTAGAGAACTCACAGGCAAAATAAAGCAGTTTATTGCATAAGAGATAGCAATTGCATTGACCATTAACCTCAATAACTTGCAAAGTCTGTAAAGAAGCTTATAAAACACTTTGTAGTCAAGTTTAAAGTGGTACAAGATGTTTGTTCAAGCCAAAGCACAGACAAATAAAGGAAAGTCTTAAATTCTCTCTCCCAGTGAGCAGACCTATCATTTCAAACTTAAGTGTATTTTGTATGTATCTATAGGAAAGGGAGAACTTTTGACTAGTTTTTATATAGAATTTCAGCTTACATACTTACTTGCAGTGTATGTGAAAACTATTTATTCCCAGGGCACAATATTGTATCAGATTTTCAGAGTTCTAATTAATAATGAAAATAAATTTTACACAAATAGTAAATTGCTTCTGTTAAGTTTTAAGGCAACTATATTAAATATACACAAATGCATGCATACTTTATATAACTGGAAAATCAGATAATTATCACCAAATAAATATATCATTTATACTTATTCAGCATAAAATAAGAAAACATTTAAACTACAATTTTCTTTAGATTAATAATGTCCATTTAATTTCTGCTCTGCAAGCAAAGGCACATATTATGTTCCAATTGTTTTATACAAAAAAATATTTAAAATTATAATTTTTTAAAATTACTCTTTTCTGAGTATAGTATGGTTTGATACTAACAGCATTTACTTTCAGAGCTATGTTAGAATAGTTAAAATACAGAACTTAAATAAGACTTTAAATACTGATTATTAAAATAAACCATTAGCAAAAGCAGATTTAATAGGAAGTTAATTTGTAAGTGGAGATGTGTTGGTCAAAAGAAAATGAAAACCACATACTTTAAAATGTGCATTATATAGCTTCACTGTTTTTTAGTTTACACATTAGTTTATTCCCCCATAAATAGAAACTGAGTAACCTGAGAGCTTTCAAAACAGCATTCTGATTCTCTTTGGTTAGAAATCACAGAATCATTCATATAATATAAACTTTATACCACTTTTTTTAGAAGAAAAATTTGAATTTGGTAATAAGATATAAAGGTACAGAAAGGGGATATAAGTAAATCAATATTGTATATATTATTCTAATGTATAATTGTCAAATCTTAATGTTCTCAGAAATGTGACATTAAAATGTGACATACAGCAAAGAGGGAGCAAGAAACCAAAATGAAAACATAATGCATAGCCACATTTAGGACACAATTTTGTGTGTGTGTGTTTTAATTTTTTTTCCATTTATTTTTATTAGTTGGAGGCTAATTACTTCACAATATTGTAGTGGTTTTTGCCATACATTGACATGAATCAGCCATGGATTTACATGTGTTCCCCACCCCGATACCTCTCCCGCCTCCCTCTCCATCACATCCCTCTGGGTCTTCCCAGTGCACCAGCCCTGAGCACTTATCTCATGCATCCAACCTGGGCTGGTGATCTGTTTCACCCTTGATAGTATACTTGTTTCAATGCTATTCTCTCAGAACATCCCACCCTCGCCTTCTCCCACAGAGTCTAAAAGTCTGTTCTGTACGTCTGTGTCTCTTCTGTTTTGCACATAGGGTTATCGTATAACCATCTTTTTAAATTCCATAGTATACTGTATTGGTGTTTATCTTTCTGGGTTACTTCACTCTGTATAATGGGCTCCCATTTCATCCATCTCATTAGAACTGATTCAAATGAATTCTTTTTAATGGCTGAGTAATATTCCATGGTGTATATGTACCACAGCTTCCTTATCCATTTGTCTGCTGATGGGCATCTAGGTTGCTTCCATGTCCTGGCAATTATAAACAGTGCTGTGATGAACATTGGGGTACATGTGTCTCTTTCAGATCTGGTTTCCTCAGTGTGTGTGCCCAGGAGTGGGATTGCTGGGTCATTTGGCAGTTCTAATTCCAGTCTTTTAAGAAATCTCCACACTGTTTTCCATATGGCTGTACTAGTTTGCATTCCCACCAACAGTGTAAGAGGGTTCCCTTTTCTCCACACCCTCTCCAGCATTTATTGCTTGTAGACTTTTGGATAGCAGCCATCCTGACTGGCGGCTAATGGTACCTCATTGAGGTTTTGACTTGCATTTCTCTGATAATGATGATGTTGAGCTTCTTTTCATGTGTTTGTTAGCCATCTATATGTCTTCTTTGTAGAAATGTATGGTTAGATCTTTGACCCATTTTGATTGGGTCATTTATTTTTCTGGAATTGAGCTTCAGGAGTTGCTTGTATATTTTTGAGATTCATCCTTTGTCTGTTGCTTCATTTGCTATTATTTTCTCCCATTCTGAAGGATGTCTTTTCACCTCGCTTATAGTTTCCTTTGTTGTGCAAAACCTTTTAAGTTTCATTAGGTCCCATTTGTTTAGTTTTGCTTTTATTTCCAATATTCTGGGAGGTGTGTCATAGAGGATCCTGCCGTGATTTATGTCGGAGAGTGTTTTGCCTATGTTCTCCTCTAGGAATTTTATAGTTTCTGGTCTTACATTTAGATCTTTAATCCATTTTGAGTTTATTTTTGTGTATGGTGTTAGAAAGTGTTCTAGTTTCATTCTTTTACAAGTGGTTGACCAGTTATCCCAGCACCACTTGTTAAAGAGGTTGTCTTTTTTCCATTGTATATTCTTGCCTCCTTTGTCAAAAATAAGGTGTCCATAGGTAAGTGGATTTATCTCTGGGCTTTCTATATTAAAATATAAAAACCATATGATTATCTTAATAGATGCAGAAAATGCCTGTGACAAAATTCAACATCCATTTATGATAAAAACTCTCCAGAAAGCAGGAATAGAAGGAACATACCTCAACATAATAAAAGCTATATATGACAAACCCACAGCAAGCATCACCCTCAATGGTGAAAAATTGAAAGCATTCCCATAAAATCAGGAACAAGACAAGGGTGCCCACTCTCACAACTACTATTCAACATAGTTTTGGAAGTGTTGGCCACAGCAATCAGAGCAGAAAAAGAAATAAAAGGAATCCAGATAGGAAAAGAAGAAGTGAAACTCTCACTGCTTGCAGATGACATGATCCTCTACATAGAAAACCTTAAAGACTCTATCAGAAAATTACTACAGCTAATCAATGAATATAGTAAAGTTGCAGGATATAAAATTAACACACAGAAAAACGTTGCATTCCTGTACACTAACAATGAGAAAACAGAAAGAGAAATTAAGGAAACAATACCATTCACCATTGCAACAAAAAGAATAAAATACTTAGGAGTATATCTACCTAAAGAAACAAAAGACCTATACATAGAAAACTATAAAACACTGATGAAAGAAATCAAAGAGGACACAAACAGATGGAGAAATATACTGTGTTCATGGATTGGAAGAATCAATATTGTGAAAATGAGTAAATACCCAAAGTAATCTGTAGATTCAATGCAATCCCTATCAAGCTACCAACAGTATTCTTCACAGAACTAGAACAAATAATTTCACAATTTGTATGGAAATACAAAAAACCTCGAATAGCCAAAGTAATCTTGAGAAAGAAGAATGGAACTGGAGGAATCAACCTGCCTGACTTCAGGCTCTACTACAAAGCCACAATCATCAAGACAGTATGGCACTAGCACAAAGACAGAAATATAGATCAATAGGACACTTTTTTTGTTTGTTTGTTTGTTTTTCTTTTTTTTTTTTTGTTTAATTTTTTTATTAGTTGGAGGCTAATTACTTCACAACATTTCAGTGGGTTTTGTCATACATTGATATGAATCAGCCATAGATTTACACTTATTCCCCATCCCGATCCCCCCTCCCACCTCCCTCTCCACCTGATTCCTCTGGTTCTTCCCAGTGCACCAGGCCGGAAGCACTATTGTCTCAAATGCATCCCACCTGGGCCTGGTGACCTGTTTCACCATAGATAAGTAATACATGCTGTCTTTTGAAAACATCCCCCTCACCTCTCCCACGAGGTTCAAAAGTCTGTTCTGTATTTCCGGTTGTCTCTTTTCTGTTTTGGCAAATCATAGGGTTAATCGTTACATCTTTCTAAATTCCAATATAATATGTTGTTAGTATGCTGTAAGTTCTTTAATCTTTCTTGGCTTACTTCACTCTGTATAAGGGGCTCCAGTTTCATCCATCTCATTAGGACTGGTTCAAATGAATTCTTTTTTGCGCTGAGTAATATTCCATGGTGTATATGTACCACAGCTTCTTATCCATTCGTCTGCTGATGGGCATCTAGGTTGCTCCATGTCCTGGCTATTATAAACAGTGCTGCGATGAACATTGGGGTGCACGTGTCTCTTTCAGATCTGGTTTCCTCAGTGTGTATGCCCAGAAGTGGGATTGCTGGGTCATATGGCAGTTCTATTTCCAGTTTTTTAAGGAATCTCCACACTGTTTTCCATAGTGGCTGTACTAGTTTGCATTCCCACCAACAGTGTAAGAGGGTTCCCTTTTCTCCACACCCTCTCCAGCATTTATTGCTTGTAGACTTTTGGATAGCAGCCATCCTGACTGGTGTGTAATGGTACCTCATTGTGGTTTTGATTTGCATTTCTCTAATAATGAGTGATGTTGAGCACCTTTTCATGTGTTTGTTAGCCATCTGTATGTCTTCTTTGGAGAAATGCAATAGGACACTTTTAAAAAGAACCTTGATTTTTAAAAGCTTCTCTAAAGAAAAAAATGCCTTGGTTTTTAAAGGTTGCTTTGTGAATAAAAGACAAGACTTTGAAACCAAGAAAGGTTTTAAGTAAAAATTTGGAACTCAACATAAAGTTAATTTCCTCAAAGGTCTCTCTATCATAGATGAATGAGTGTACCATAAGATCTATTCAACTTTCAAGAAGATGACAAGAAAACTATCTGTTCCAGGCTTAGCAGTAAATGGGTAAAAATAAAGTTCCTATGAGATATAATCCTCCTTTATGTGACTTTGAAGGTTTCATGAATACTCTCAGTATTGTAAAAGGAAATCCCAAACAAACAAACAAAAAATCATTCAACATATTTTCATTTACATTGAAAAGTAAGCTCCAAAGTGACCAGATTTTTTTATGTTATGGTAACTGATATTTATTGATACATCCCTACAATATAAAACATTCTCTGCCACATGGAAGATGCTCAATAAGTATTTGATGAGTAAATGAATGAATTTAGTCCTAAGTTAAGAAGAAAAGCACCAGAAAACTGAATGTATTTTTAAAAGAACACAATCTTGAAAAATCTCTTATGATTCTCACAGAGGAAGCATCAACAAATCTATTTTTAAGCCCAGATTTTTTCTTTAAATGTAAATAAATATAAATTGCCAGTATTCAGGATTAAAATATATGATAACAGAGTTATTAGATAATAACAAAATCTGCATGATTGAAATGTTTAAAATTATGAAATGCAAATTCAGAATGCAAGAAAAATACACAAAGAAAATTAGAAAATATCTTCTAGAAACAAACAAAAAAATAATAACAATAACAACAATTTAAATTCAATTTTATCATATTTTATTAAATTTTATCGTATAAAATCTTCCCTTATTTGTTGCACTAATTATCTTTCAGCAGAATAATTTTGCTATTTTATATACTATTCAAAATATTAATCAGTGCTGTCAGATTTCTGGACCTTAATATTAAAAATGAGATCATGTCCACTGGTATGAATCTTTTCTTCTGTAAACTTATTTCCTTTAAACACAGATTACCCAAATTCTTCCAGTGTTCTAATTTCATCTTAATATCAAAATGCTATTAAATTTCTAGGAACCATTTTTCAAAGTTTTATTTTCTTTTAAGATCCTTTATATATGAAAGTTGCATAGTCTCTACACAGAATTCAAATCATAAAGAAGGGCATTAAACCATTTGCCAGGTCTCTGTATATTTACCACATCCCACTGTGATCCCCCAGAGTGTCCCTGGCAGCTCACACAGTGAAGAATCTGCTTGCAATGCAGGAGACAAGGGTTTGATCCCTGGGTCCGGCAGATCCTCTGGATAAGGGCAGGGCAACTCACTCATGTATTCTTGCCTGGGAAATCCCAAGGACAGAGGGGCCTGGGGGGCCACAATCCTTGGGCTGGCAAAGAGTCGGACACGACTGAGAAACCAGCACTTTCTTTCACTTTTCCACTGCAGGCATTTTTATATTATGGTCATCTATATATTTCTAATAATTTTTTCTGCTGACGACCTAAAAACAGCATATGTTGTTCAGTTCAATGCATTGATGTTGCCTAATTTAAAAATTAGTTAATAATTCAAGAATATAGAAGTTAGATAAGCATTACAACATATCCATAATTAATTTCTGTGCTAATATTTAATATGAACAGTAATAGTCTCTTGAAAAACATGATTTTGTATATGTTTGACTAATTGAAAATGAAGAAAACAATACAAAATATCATCTAAACTCTCTATAGTGTTAAAAATGAAGAGATATTCTATGTACTGGGCTGAGGGCAGGGAAGATTTGGCAATTTCACCCACAGGGGGAAATATATATACATATTTATATATATTTATATACTATATAATACATATCTGCATATTTAATATATACTTATATAATAATGTTTGCACATGTATGTATAATCATTTAAATATGTTTATACATATGAATACGGGTATATAACACATAGAGAGTGAGGATTAAATTTTTGTAATCACACATCAGACTGCAAAAATTTTAAAGTTAATTTTTAACATATTAAGATTTCAAAAAATTCTATTCAAAATCAGTATCTTTTCTATTACTAGAATAGTCATATAAATGTTTAAGTCCATATAAAATTACACTCTAGCTGCAAGTGTTGTTGCATATGGTGGAATAGTTTCAGTAAAATTCATATATTTAACTCAAAAATGGGCATTAATATTTTCTTCAAACACCAAGTTGTGTCACACATAAACACATTTATACAAACAAATAAAAGCTGCCACCTACAGAGAATGGTCATTATAAGTATTTCAATAAGGTTACATATGTGGTCTGGCTAGTTTACTTGATAAGCACCCTTATTAAAAAATGGAGGCAATATAAAGAAGATGAATCTTTGATTGTGGCTTGTTTCTAATGGAAGACAAATTATGTTTACATTGTGAAATTATATATATTCTGGTTATAATTTTAAAACTTTTAAAAATTACTTAAATAAGACTAAAGTGAAAAAAAAAACCCACAATTTTTTGGTAAGGCCGGCAGCTGTATCAATTTGATAAGCACTGAAAGACAGGAATCACAACACAGGCATCTTGCTGTTTTTGCCTTAATACTTCAAGTGGAGAAATTCATTTTGTGGCAATAGGCACTGCAGAAAACTTACTCAGTTTCTCTGCCAATATGACAATTTGCATAACATTACCCACAATGCTTCACATTGTGATTTTACTTTGAAAACAGTTTTAATTGAGTCTTGCTGAGTCGCATTAATGTGTCTGTTTAAATTGAACAAACCTAATTATCTCACATGAAAGTTATGCCACCTCTGGTATGGCAAAGCTGATGCAGTTAAAGTCAGCCAGATGTATTAATTGAGTATTGTAAACAGGCAGTGTATCTGGTAAAGAACAGTTCATTATACATTAGTACTGGACAATTGTAACATATCCACACTGACTACAGTATACCTGTCCAATGCAATATTATCCTTGGAATAAAATCCATAAACACAGGAATGTGAGGACCACTATGTCTTAGAAATAAATGCTTGTGTAGATTTAAGATGTTCTATCTCACACATTTTAGTTCTATACTTTGAAAACTGAATTTTCTGAAGCATTCATAAGATTTAGTCTTTACCTTTTCATATTGTTTTGAAAAATTAAATCAGAACAAACTATAATTTTGTATTTCTGTTCCACAGGTAAGGATCTTAAAAGTTGCCACTCTATCCTAACAAGGAAAAAGTTAAACTGATGAAAATCAACAACTTTTCTAGGATTTATTAAAACCTTGGACAACTGCTGCCCCAAGGTTTTAAAAGTAGACATATGCATACAAGAAGTAAATTTTCAGAAGCAGAGACTCAACATTGGAAATCATTGAAGTAACAAGTGCCAGGATAGAGAAAAATCTGAACTGTAATCAATAAACTGTTGGAGGCTCAATATGGATAAATATGAAAGTTAAATACTCCAGAGACACCCAGTCTTGGAGGTGATGGTGGTGGTTTAGTCGCTAAATTGTGTCTGATTCTTGCAACTCCATGGATTGGAGCCTGACAGGCTCCTCTGTCCTTGAGATTTTCCAGGTAAGAATACTGGAGTGGGTTGCTATTTCCTTCTCCAGGAGATCTTCCCCCACAATTTTGTGATGTTTAACTCAAGGAGGTCAACCATGTCCTCACAGTATAGTTATCTGAGAAAAATCCCCTTCTACCTGGGTAAGCTGAGGATAGAGAGGAATCATTTTGGCATGTACCATTCCACTCTATTCTTATTAGCAAGAGATGTCCTCAGGAGGAACTAGTTAACCAGTGTCTTGCCTTTTGGGGTCTTATCAGAGTCTAATACACCTGGAAGAAGAGATCAATTCAACTCCAGCTCTCTCTAATCATCATACCCCCTAAAAGAAGAGGAAAAATAGGGTAACACCTGTGAAGTTCACAGTCCGGACACGGCAGGCTTACTTAAAAGACTGAAACCTAATCATAGGAATATAGAACAGTTCTTTTCCCCCAATACCTCACTCCCACATTGCTAAAGATCTATTACACTTCTTTTTACTTGGTAGATCATGTCTAACTTTCAAAAAAAATGTTGCAAAGTATACCTGAGTCCCCAAACCACAATTTGAAGAGGCAGTGCAAACATCTGAACCAGACATGACAGAGATGTTGAAACTAGGGTGTAAATTTAAGACAACAATTATAATAGGCTAAGAACTCTACACAATAAAGTAAACAGCATACAATAAGAAATAACAATGTAAACAAAGAGATGAACATCCTACAACAGACCCAAAAATAAATGCTAGAGATAAGAAACACTGTAATAAAACTGAAGAATGTCCTTAATATGCTTATTAGTAGACTGATCACAGTGAATGAAAGAAACTCTGAGTTTAAAGATGTCTCAATTGAAACTTCCAGAACTGGAAAAAAAGTGAACAAAGGATAGTAATAAAAACAGATAGCCTGTGGAACAACTATAAAATATGTGCACACTATAGGAATACAAGGAGAAGAAAAAGGAAAAAGAACAGAAGAAATATTTAAAATATAGGAATATGTTTCCCCCAAACTGATGTCAGACAACAAACTGCAAGTCTAGGAAGCTAAGAGAACACTACACAGAATAAATGCTATCAAGCTACATGTGGGCATATCACTTTGAAAGTCCAGAAAGTTCAGAAAACTACAGAAAACTGAAGGTCCAGAAAAAATCCCCCCCCAAAAAATTTTTTAAAAAAATACATTATCTAGAATAAAGATAAGATTGCATCTGACTTCTACTCAGAAATTTTTCAATCAGAAGGAAACAAGTGAAATATTTAAAGTGCTGCTGAGAGAAAAAAAAAAACAAAAAACAAAAACAAACCCAAACAAACTAGAATTCTATATCCTGTAAAAGTATCCTTCAAAAGTAAAGGAGAAATAAAGAACAAAGTTGAACTTAACAACACCATCCAACAACTGGATATAACTCACATCCATAGGACACTTCTGGAGAAGGAAATGGCAACCCACTCAAGTATTCTTGCCTGGAAAACCTCATGGACAGAGGAGCCTGGTAAGCTACAGTCCATGGAGTTACAAGAATTGGACATGACTTAGCAATTAAACCGTCCCATAGAATAACTCATCCAGTAACAGGAGAATACATAATCTTCTTAAACTCAAGTGGAATATTCAGCAATCTATAAACTTAAGAATGAGGGGTTATTAAAAAACACTATTTCAGCAAATTTAAAAGAATAGAGATCATACAATGTCTGTTCTAAGTTCACAATGGAATTAAACTAGAAATCAATATCAGAAAGATAATTTGAATATTCCAAAATACATGGAAATTAACAACATACTTTCAAATAACACGAGTCAAAGAAAAAAATCTCAAGATAAATTTAGAAATGTTTTGAACTAAATAAAAATGAAAGCACAATTTATAAAAATGTTTGGGATGCAAGGAAAGAATTGTAACACTGAAAGAAAATAGTAGAAAAAAGATAGGTCTTAAATCAACAATCAAATTCTAACCTTACAAAACTAGAAAAAGGAGATTAAGTTAAATGAAAAATATGCAGAAGAAAAGAAGTAATAAGGATTAAGCAGAAATCAATAAAATTGAAAATAGGCAATCAATAGAGAATATCAATAAAACCATAAGCTGTTTCCTTGAAAAAATTAATAATATCAATAAGCCTCCATCCAGGCTAAATAAGAAAAAGAAATAACACAAATTACAAGTATCAAGTATGAGATAGGGGCATCACTATGTAGCCCATGGACATTAAAGGGATTAAAAAGTACTATGAACAACTGTATGCCCACAGATTTGATAACCTGGATGAAACAGATCAACTCCTTGAAAGAAACAGTTGCCAAAACTCACACAAGAAAAATTAAGCTAAATGAATATGCCTGTATCAATTAAATAAATTAAACAAGAAATTAATAACCTTCCAAAACAAAAAGTACCAAGTCCAGATAGCTTCACAGTAAATATGTTCTTTCTAACATAGGAGAAAACCAAGCTGACCTTAGATATGGTGATAACTTTTTAGATATAACTCTAATGGCATGACCCATGAAAGAAAAAATTGATAAACTGCACTTTATTAAAACTAAAAACTGCTGTTCTGTAAAAGGCAATGTCAAGACAATGTGATGACTGAGAAAATTTATTTTTAAAAGGCACATCTGATAAAAGATTTTTATCCAAGTTGTAAAGAAATCCTAAAATAAAAAAAAAAATAGTAAACTGAGAAAACAGAGAAAAGAAAATTTAAATAACAATGTGTATCTTTTCACCCTTTATCTGTTGTCAGATTTAATACATCTGGTAATATCAAATGTTTCTCCAGATGTAGGAAAGTTATTAGGCACTTTCTCCTCCAAATAGTATTTAGGGAAAAGGCATGATGTATTTCATTTAGGGGCAGTGAAGCAATATATAATTCTATTTAAAATGTGCCTCATTATACAGCAACTTGGCATTTAGGAATATAAAGAGAAACATTTGGACCATGGCCTTGAAGTATATTTATCATGTATTATTTGAAAGAGCAAAACTGAGTAATGATCAAAATGTCCTTCAGTAGAACTGGTCAATAGAGTATACATGCTCTATGGAATATTAAAAGAAATGAAACTGATATATCAACATGGTTATATCTCCAAAACATAATGTGGAACTAAGAAGAAAAGCAGAATAAATCAGACAATGTGTCCATACATTAATGAAAATTAATATTAAATATAAACATAATAGGTTCAAGGTAGAAGAATTCACCACAAATTCATGAGTTTGCTTCTATAAAAAACTACCAATAGGTGTGTGAAAGGCTGGGGAACCTCCGACTACATGAGCAAATGCATGAACAAATGCAGTACTCTACTTGTCAAAAAGTACTTGGTTTTCAGGCATAAGGAAGATATTATGCATATATTTCTTGGCTAATTTTTTTGTGTGTGTGCTTTGATCTGGCTTTTATTTTTAAATAACTACTTTTTTGGAAATTTATTTGTCTTTTATTTTTTAATATAAATTTATTTATTTTAATTGGAGGCTAATTACACTATTGTAGTGGTTTTGCCATACATTGACATGTTTAGAATAGACTATTGATAAGAAAATGACCAGAAGAATGGATGTTAAACTATTTAACCCCATGGACTATCCAGTCCATGGAATTCTCTAGGCTGGAATACTGGAGTGGGTAGACTTTCCCTTCTCCAAGGGATCTTCCCAACCCAGGATGGAACCCAGGTCTCCCATATTGCAGGCAGATTCTTTACCAGTTGAAACACCAGGGAAGCCCAAAAATGCTGGTGTGCTTAGCTGATCCCTTCTCCCGCGGAACTATAAACAGTTAATAGTAGATGGGGGAAAATTCATGACTATAATCTATTTTATTTCTAATATATTCAAATTTTTTGTTTATATATGTTCTGAACTAGATGTATATGAATTAAATTCTAAAACTTCTGAAGTTTTATATTTTTAAAAATGTTTATTTGTTAATTTGGCTTTACTAGGTATTAGTTGCAGCACAAGGGGTCTTCAATCCTCATTGCAGCATGCGGGATCTTTAGCTGTGGCATGTGGGATCTAGTTCCCTGATCAGGGGTAGAACCCAGGCCCCCTGCACTGAGACCATGGAGTCAGTCCCTGGACCAGCAAGAAAGTCCCATGCTTTACATTTTTAATACCTAAAGATCAACCAACGATTTTTAGAAAAAAATTTGAAAGTAACATATTTGTAACTGGAGTTACTAATTTCGAAGGAAATTGGAGTGCAGAGTAAGAAATGTCCCTCTTTACTGCATGTACCTCTGTATTATTTCTAATATGACAGAGGGTTTATATATAGTATGTAAAATTAAAATACAATAAAACTATATAATAAAGAAGAAAAACCACTTAAATTATGTCAGAAATGTACAACAAAGAAAGAAATATCTAGTGCTTCTAGAAATGAGGATAATGTTGCTTGACATAATTTTATACATTATTTACTTTTGGAAAGCCGTATTTCCAGCCATGTGAACTTTAAAAAGATAAGGAGATCAAACTCTATCTAAAAATGCTTAATAAGCTAAAACCAATTTCAATTGCTTATGATTGCATCTTTCCTTTGTTTAAAAACAAAAACTGAATTAAAAATAACTTTGGAAGAATCCTCATAAAGAGAACTATTTGCTTTGTACCAAGCCTGGAAGTCTGCCCAACAAACATTTCATTGATAGTTGAAAGTCATTGATTTTGAAGATGTGAAAGTGAATGAATGACTCAACTTTCACAAAATCTTTTATGAATATCAAGGCAGTTGTAAGGAATACCAATCATATGCCTTCTCAAGATAAAATACATGTGGATAAATCAATAATAGGTACTATATTTGATCAGTGCTTCTTTCTACAGGTTTCAAGATAAATTGATATACCTTTGGATAAATAAATGAATGAGTCTAATTGATATAAATGAAATATAATTTTATCATATCTACACAAAATAATCAATTTTGCCTTAGAAATGATAATTTATAGTCTGTTATGTGGATAATAATTACACATCAAGTCCATCTGATTATTCAATCTATTGTTAAAATGAATAAAAACTACTACTTACAAATAAAGTTATTTATCTTCCTGTATTCCACAGCAAAATGAGTTTCAAGTTTTAACAAGTGATAGCTTATTAAAGATTTTTTTCAAAGTGGAATGTGAAAGCATAGCCATGAAATTTTCATAGTCTATTCTGCTATATTTTACATTTAGAATAGGCCAAGTATTTATGCCTGGCTTTGTATCTTGATGCTTTGTTTTTTTGAAAATATTGATATACTGTTACACAAGTATTACAGATTGAGGCATTTCTTATCAAACACTATTAGTTATTTTCCTTGAAATGACAGGCTATCGTTATTCACTTTAGAGAAATTGTTTACCAAATACTCTGTCTGAATAGCCACAGCGTGTCTGTTGATGGTTTTTTTTTTTTTACTAAAATTATGTTGCATGCATAAGGCAGCTTGTCAGCTTGTAATTAAAAAAAAAAAAACAGTATAAGTGATTTTTATCAAGACTAATATGGTGGTGTGGTACTTTTAAGACCTGCTTCCTGTACATTTTCTATTTTTAGCCCAGAATATTAAATGTAGATGCAAGGGATGAGTTTTAACAAAATTATATCTTTAATGCTTCATCAAGGACATTTTAAAGTCAAGGCATTTTTTTTTTAATTGTGAGTGTATAGCAGTAAAAATAGGACTAAGTACCAGTACCGCTATGTTGATTCCCACCAGAGCCAGTAGTTTTACTTACTATGGCTTCTCTACCATCAGTGCAAATGTCAACTCCGAGAAAGAGGTAATATCTTAGTATTACTATGAGAATAATTTTAACTTCATGAACCTCTTGAAAGTGTCTCAGAGGACCCAAATATCTGCAGATCACTGTTTGAGAAATCATTTCAGGGGGCAGCCACAGTTAAGCTCCAGAAACTTGCTGCCTTGAGGTAATGCAGGCAAAAAATGACTAGATATTGAGTTTATGGCACAATTGGGATTTTAACAAAAATACCAACACTTCTACAACACTATTGGCAGCTAACTGAACTTAATAGGAGGTGTGTGCTCAGCAGCTGCAAGATGATCTTCTGCACCTGTTTGCCATGTGACCCTGGACAGCATCTTATATATGGAGGCATAACTTTAAACTTACATAGGGATGAACTGGGTTTAGTCAAGTATTTGGTCTAGATGGTCTCAACAACACGTTGCTGGCTCAAGGCAATGTCCTTAAAACTCCTCCAGCTGTGGAAATGGTGGGCAGAAGGGAGAATCCAACGATGGAGCAGTCCAGCTCTCAGATCAACTGATAGTCGCACTCTCGTAGACCTCCTCCTAAACATAAAATGCAGCACTGTAAAACAGGTCAGAGTATTTGAAATCAGATTTGAATCACTGCCGCTGCTGGCACCTATTAGCATTTGCATTTTTAAGGTAAGTTGCTAATCCTTGTATGCCTTGATTGTTCCACCTGTGAAATGGAAAATGGGCCATAGAAAAAGGAAAATTATTAAACTGCAGTTTTTTTTCTTTTTTTAAAATTCTTCCACCATTCTTACAGCATTTACACTTTTCATCAAACTTTTACACTTTTCTTCTTACATTAAGAAACGGTGGGGTGTGTGTGCTAAGTCCACTTCAGTCGAGTCCAACTCTAAGTGACCCTATGGACTGTGGCCTGCCAGGCTTCTCTGTCCAGTGAAATTCTCTAGGAAAGAATACTGGAGGGGGTTTCCATGCCCTCCTTTGGGGGATTTTCCCAACTCAGAGATTGAACCTACATCTCATCTCATTTCTCCTGCACTGGTAGGCAGGTTCTTTCCCACTAGGACCACCTGGTAAGCCCAAGAAATGATGGTACAGAATTTAAATCAGAATTTTTAAGTGGTGGAGTCAAGCGTAGATCTGAAATTTATCAGAGTTTGCCTCCTTTCAGTTCAGTTCAGTCGCTCAGTCATGTTTGACTCTTTGGAGCCCATAGACTGCAGCACGCCAGGCTTCCCTGTCCATCACCAACTCCCAGAGGTTGCTCAGACTCACGTCCACTGAGTTGGTGATTCCATCCAACCATCTCATCTTCTGTCATCCTGTCTCCTCATGCCTTTAATCTTTCCCATCGTCAGTGTCTTTCCCAATGAATCAGTTCTTCACATCAGGTGGCCAAGGTATTGAAGTTTCAGCTTCAGCATCAGTCTTTCCAATTAATATTCAAGACTGATCTTCTTTAGGATTGGCTGGTTGGATCTCCTTGCAGTCCAAGGGACTCTCAAGAGTCTTCTGCAGCACTACCCTTGGAAAGCATCAATTCTTCCGTGCTCAGCTTTCTTTATAGTCCAACTATGACATCCATATATGACTACTGGAGAATCCATAGCTTTGACTAGATGGACTTTTCTTGGTAACGTAATGTCTCTGATTTCTGCCTTAAGGGTGTTATCATCTGCATACCTGATGTTATTGACATTTCTCCCAGCAATCTTGTTTCCAGCTTGTGTTTCATCCAACCCGGCATTTTGCATGATGTACTCTGCCTTTAAGTTAAATAAACATGGTGACAATATACAGCCTTGATGTACTCCTTTCCTGATTTGGAACATGTCTGTTGTTCCATGTCCAGTTCTAACTGTTGCTTCTTGACCTACATACAGATTTCTCAGGAGGCAGGTAAGGTGGTATTCCCATCTCTTGAAGAATTTTCCAGTTTGTTGTGATCCATACAGTCAAAGGCTTTAGCGTAGTCAAAAGCAGAAAGTGAAAGAAAAGTGAAGTCGCTCAGTCATATCCGACTCTTTGCGACCCCATGGACTGTAGCCTACCGGGATCCTCGGTCCATGGGATTTTACAGGCAAGAATACAAGAGTGAGTTGCCATTTCCTTCTCCAGGGGCTCTTCCCGACCCAGGGATTGAACCCAGGTCTCCCGCATTGTAGGCAGACACTTTACCGTCTGAGCTACCAGGGAAGCCCCAATAAAGCAGAAATAGATGTTTTTCTGAAACTCTCTTGCTATTTTGATGATCCAACAGATGTTGGCAATTTGATCTCTGTTTCCTCTGCCTTTTCTAAATCCAGTGAACATCTAGAAGTTCACAGTTCACATACTGTTGAAGCCTGGCCTGGAGAATGTTGAGCAGAACTCTGCTAGAGTGTGAGATGAATGCAGTTGTGCAATAGTTTGAACATTGGTATTGCCTTTCATTAGGATTGTAATGAAAACTGACCTTTTCCAGCCACTGCTGAGTTTTCCAAATTTGCTGGCATGTTGACTGCAGCACTTTAACAGCATCATCTTTTAGGATTTGAAATAGCTCAACTGGAATTCCATCACCTCCACTAGCTTTGTTTGTAGTGATGCTTCCTAAGGTTGACTTGACTTCAAATTCCAGGATGTCTGGCTCTAAGTGAGTGATCACACCATCATGGTTATCTGAACATGAAGACCTTTTTTGTATAGTTCTTCTGTGTATTCTTGTCACCTCTTCTTAATATCTTCTGCTTCTGTTAGGTTCCTGTCATTTCTGTCTTTTTTATGCCCATCTTTGCATGAAATGTTCCCTTGGTATCTCTAACTTTCTTGATGAGATCTCTAGATTTTCCTGTTCTATTGTTTTCTTCTGTTTCTTTGCATCGATATCTGAGGAAGGGTTACTTATCTCTCCTTGCTATTCTTTGGGACTGTGCATTCAGATGCTATATCGTTTGTTTTCTCCTTTGCTTTTAGCTTCTCTTCTATTCTCAGCTATTTGTAAGACCTCCTCAGACAACGATTTTTCCATTTTGCATTTCTTCTTCTTGGGGATGGTTTTGATCACCTCATCCTATACAAAGTCACAAACCTCTGCCCATAGTTCTTCAGGCACTCTGTCTATCAGATCTAATCCCTTGAATCTCTTTGTCACATCCAGGGTATAATTGTAAGGGATTTGATTTAGGTCATACCTGAATGGTCTAGTGTTTTTCCCTACTTTCTTCAATTTAAGTCTGAATTTGGCAATAAGTAGTTCATGATTTGAGCCACAGTCAGCTCCTGGTCTTATTTTTGCTGACTGTATAGAGCTTCTCCATCTTTGGCTACAAAGAATATAATCAATCTGATTTTAGCATTGACCATCTGGTGATGTCCATGTGTAATCTTTTCTACGTATTAAATCTAGAATTTGCCTAAAGTTATATAAATGAAAATCAGAGTAATGGATGTTAGAAGTCACCATATATTGTATTTCCTCTGCTGTGGATTTCTGCCTGAGGTAGGTATTTCCTTAGTTTAAAGGAAATATTTTCTGAGTATTTCCTTAGTTGAATGTTTTTCTAGCTATACTTGGTACACAGTTACTCAGAAAATTTCTCTTAGCTGGAGTTACTGTCCTTGAAATATGCTCTTTGGTATAAGCACAGCTATCTTTGATCACAGAAAACAACTTTATCATGATTATTTTCAAAGTGTTTGATTGCCACTAATCACTTTATGGAGACCTTTTGCAGAAACCAACATGTCTAAAAACTGGCAATGTCTTTGTTCAGCTGCATTCATGATAATTTACTAAGTCAAAACAAAACAAATCTTAAACTAAACTACAAATAATCTTTCCTTTCCACATTTTCATACTTCCAAAATCATCAGAAACTTTTATGACAACATTTAGGCATCAGAATATATGGGGAAAAAGAGGATTTTTCTTTAATTTACTTCATCTTTTACTCATAGTGTGAGAATATTTGACACTCTCCTGCATCACTTCAATTATTTGCTCATTACCTTATGCAAAGATGGGCTCAATAAAGGACAGAAATGGTATGAACCTAACAGAAGCAGAAGATATTAAGAGGAGGTGGCAAGAATACACAGAAGAACTATACAAAAAAATGATCTTCATGACCCAGATAATCACGATGGTGTGATCACTCACCTAGAACCAGAAATCCTGGAATGTGAAGTCAAGTGGGCCTTAGGAAGCATCACTATGAACAAAGCTAGTGGAGGTGATGGGATTCCAAATGAGCTGTTTCAAATCCTAAAAGATGGTGCTGTTAAAGTGCTGCACTCAATATGCCAGCAAATCTGAAAAACTCAGCAGTGGCCACAAGTCTGAAAAGGTCAGTTTTTCTTCCAATCCCAAAGAAAGGCAAGGCCAAAGAATGTGCAGACTACCACACAATTGCAATCATCCCACACACTAGATAAGTAAAGCTCAAAATTCTCCAAGCCAGGCTTCCAAGTACATGAACCATGAACCTCCCAGTGTTCAAGCTGGGTTAAGAAAGGCAGAGGAAGCAGAGGACAAATTGGCAACATCTGCTGCATCATCAAAAAAGCAAGAGAGTTCCGGAAAAACATCTACTTCTGCTTTATTAACTACACCAAAGCCTCTGACTGCATGGATAACAACACACTGTGGAAAATTCTTAAGGAGATGGGAATACCAGACCTCCTGACCTGCCTCCTGAGAAGTCTGTATGCAAGTCAGGAAGCAACAGTTAGACCTTGACATGGAACAACAGACTGGTTCCAAATAGGAAAAGGAGTATGTCAAGGCTGTATATTGTCACCCTGCTTCAATGTAGAGTACATTATGAGAAATGCTGGGCTGGATGAAGCACAAACTGGAATGAAGGTTGCCAGGAGAAATATCAGTAACCTCAGATATGCAGATGACACCACCTTTATGGCAGAAAGTGAAGAAGAATGAAAGAGTCTCTTGATGAAAGTGAAAGAGGAGAGTGAAAAAGCTGGCTTAAAGCTCAACATTCAGAAAACTAAGATCATGGCATCCAGTCCCATCACTTCATGGAAAATAGATGGGGAAACAGTGGCTGACTTTATTTTTGGGGGCTCCAAAATCACTGCAGATGGTGATTGCAGCCATGAAATTAAAAGACACTTCCTCCTTGGAAGGAAAGTTATGACCAACCTACACAGCATATAAAATACAGAGACATTACTTTGCCAGGAAAGGTCTGTTTAGTAAAGGCTATGGCTTTTCCAGTAGTCATGTATGGATGTGAGAGTAGAACTATAAAGAAAGCTGAGTACTAAATAACTGATGCTTTTGAACTGTGGTGTTGGAGAAGACTCTTGAGAGTTCCTTGGATGGCGGGAAGATCCAACGAGTCCCTCCTAAAGGATATCAGTCCTGAGTGTTCATTGGAAGGATGAATGTTGAAGCTGAAACTCCAATACTTTGGCCACCTGATGTGAAGGGCTGACTCATTTGAAAAGACCCTGATGCTGGGAAAGATTGAAGGCAGGAGGAGAAGGGGATGGCAGGGTACGAGTTGGTTGAATGGAATCACCAACTCAATGGACATGAGTTTGGGTGGACACTGGGAGTTGGTGATGGACAGGGAGGCCTGGCGTGCTGCGGTCCATGGGGTCGCAAAGAGTCAGACACGACTGTGTGACTGAACTAACTGAACTGAACCTTAGTTCAGTAATTTCCAAATTTTTCTTTCCAGCATTTCTTTTTACCTTTAAAAGTCATTGAAGACCCCAAAGAGCTTTTGTCTAGATGGATTATATCTTTTGATATTTATTGCATTGGAAATTAAAACTCAGATTATTTAAATATACTTGTTTATTAATTAACAGTGATCAAAACATATTTAAATGAAAAATAATGCCTTTAACATTATTTTCCATTTTAAAAAATCATTGTTTTATACTTTTGCAAATCTCTTTAATGTATGGATTAATAGAAGTCATCAGGGTTCTTATGTATTCTTATATCTACTCCTGTATTAATCTGTGGTGATACATGTTAAGTAGTCTGGAAAATCCCACTGTGTGTTTGTTAAAGAATAAGGTTGAAAAAAGGCAAATCACATCTTTGTCTCATTTTAATAGTTTTAGTGAGATATAATTTACATAACATAAGGCTAACCTATATGAAGTGTACAATTCAATGTTGTGTAGTATATTTTCAAAATTATGCAAGTCAACATAAAATAATTGCAGCAGAACATTTTCATCATTGCAAAAGAAACCCTATAATCATTGTCCCTCTCCATTTTCCTTTCCACAGTACATTGCAATTACTAATTTTACCTCCATCTCTATAGAATTGCCTATTCTGGACATTTCATATAAATAGCATCTTAATAGATGTGACTTTTTTTGTGATCAACTTCTTTCATTTATCATACTATACAAGAGATTCATCCATGTTGCAACATGTACCAGTACTTCATTCCTTTTTACTGCTAAATAATATTCCATCTATACTACATTATGTTTATCTATTCATTATTTGCGGAGAAGGCAACGGCACCCCACTCCAGTACTTTTGCCTGGAAAATCCCATGGATGGAGGAGCCTGATAGGCTGCAGTCCATGGGGTCGCTAAGAGTCAGACACGGCTGAGCGACTTCACATTCACTTTTCACTTTCATGCATTGGAGAAGGAAATGGCAACCCACTCCAGTATTCTTGCCTGGAGAATCCCAGGGACGGGGGAGCTTGGTGGGCTGCCGTCTATGGGGTCGTACAGAGTCAGACACGACTGAAGTGACTTAGTAGCAGCAGCTTAGCATTCATTATTTGAAAGGTATTAGATGTTTTTTCCTACTTTTTTGCTATTATAAATAACTTTGCTATGAACATTAGTGTACAAGATCTTCTTTGGACATATGTTTTTACCTTAATTACCTAGAAGTGGAATTGCTGTGCCCTTGGTAAATACATATATAACATTTTGAAATGTTGCCAAGCTGTTTTCCATAGAGGCTCTACTAATTTACATTCCCACTATCAATGTACAAAGACTAGTTTATCCATATTCTTATATTCTAACCAACACTGTTATTATCTATTTTTATTTTGGCCAGTCCGATGTGTAATTTTGATTTATATTTTCACAATGACTAATTATGTTGATCATCTTTTCATGTATGTATTGTCTATTCATATACCCTCTTTAGAGAAATGTATATCTCAACTCCTTAAAACCATTTTTAGTTGAGCTATTTGCCCTTTTGCTGTTGAGTTGTAGGAGTTCTTTATATATTCTAGATATAAGTCCTTAGGATGGCTAATTTAATGTGTCATTTAGGCTTGGGTCACCATGCCCAGATTTGGTCAAACATTATTCTAGGTGAAGATGTTTAATTAGATGATATTAACATTGAATTGGTGAATTTTAAATTAAGATTACTCTTCATAATATGAATACACCTCATTCAATTGGATAAAGGCTATAATAAAACAAGGATTGATCTCTCTCAAGCAAGAAATAATTCTCTCTCAGATTGTCTTTGGACTCACTGCAACTCTTCATTGGGCCTCCACCCAGCAAGACTTCCCTTCAGATTTTGAATGTACCAAACATTCACAATCACAAAGCCCATCTCTTTAAAATATATATCTCTCTGTGTGTACAAATCCTGTTGTTTCTGTATCTCTGGAGAACGCTGGCTAATATAGTATTTTATCAGATACACAATTTACAAATATTTTCTCTCTGTCTCTAGGTTTTTTTTTCCATTTTTCTTAAATGGTGTCCTTTGAAGCACACATTTTTAATATTTTGTTTAAATTCAACTTATGAATCTACTCTTTTATTGTTTTTGCTTTTGGTGCTACATCTAAGACATCTTTGCCTAAGGTAAGTTCATCTAGATTTACTCTTCTATTTTAAGTTTAGCTCTTACATTTAAGTCTATGATCCACAAAAAGTTAATCATTGTATATGGCAAGAGGTATGTGTTCACATTTGTAATTTTGCCTGTGTTATTGTCTCAGGTATATTTGTTGAATTTACTATTATTTTGAAAATATATTTCCTTCTACTGACACACAGAAAGGGTCCTTGAACCACCCTTTGAGAACTTCTAAGTATCATCACACTCTGACTATCACTTAAATGAAAATCTAGCATTTCTAATTTACTGTAGTATGTATTTGTTCAGTCTCATGCTGATAAAATATCCTATATTATCTTGGGAAAAGAAATTTAGAATAATGACCATGTGTAATGTCATCTGGTAAAGAAGTGAATCTTTACGAGGTTCCTAAATACAAGTTGAAATTCAATTTGTTTCCCTATTTTTTCTTTTGTCTTTAAATCAGAAATAACACTGGCATTTTCTTGAGACATCATTGCTATGAAAAAAACCCCTTTTCTCTTTAAATGTCTATGGACTTCTAACTTTCTATTTATATAATTATGATAACATTATAGTTTACTGCCTCTTGCATTTCACTTTTTGTAAAGTAATACACATGAAAAATATCTTCCTTTGAGACTTCTTAGGGTCATGTAAACTGTGATCTCATTTTAGGCTACCAGACAATAACAAAAAAACTAAAAGGGCAAAAATAAAAGCACTAATCTTAAATGCTTACCTGACATACCAAGCACTCAGGTAGGTATTAAGATATACATTATTTTAATTAAACTTGAGAATAACCTGTGTAATTATTATTTTCCTCCTTTAAAAATAAAAGGGCTTTACATTGTCATTTCTAGAAAGCTATTGTACTAAAACTAAAATATTGAACAGAGAATAATTCCAACTAAAGAAAACCCAAAAGTGAAAGACATACACTGAGAAAGAAATGAAAAGAGATAAGACCCATTAATATGCTTTGTTTCAAGTAAATATATCTAAAATTGTGTTAAATGAGATAGGGTTTGCCACTGTATATCAGAAAAACATTTTCTGAGGTAGGGAAAGTTAGAACACTTGGAAACCAGAATGCTTTACATTTTCATGAATTTCCTTTCCTATCACTGCTGATTACAAAGATATTTGCATGTAAATAGGAATTTTCTTCTGTGTAATCAGCAGGCAGTTTCCTCAGTTTGCTGTGCATACTCTCACCATGTGTCCTTTTTTTTTCCTTTCCTCAGTAATCAATTCAAATACCGCAGACACTGGGCTATGACATCACCAAATAATCCAAGATTAGAAACACTTATAAGATCAAAAGGGGGAAAACACTTTTTGTACAATAGTCCCCAAACTGCAAATAATGGTCACTCTAAAATAAGGGAAATTTTAGTAGTTTAATAATGCTTAATCTACCATAAGATGTGCAATCAAAATATTGATAATAATGTCAATATGTGGATTTGATGCCTTACCCAAGTCCAACAACTTCACTGTTACTCTCAATGAATAGTTTGTTCACGTTTACCCTTTCTCTTCAAACCTCTTATAGAATCTAACTGCACTTTCATATAGAATTTCTCCCTTTGGAAGAATATATGTGTCAACACACACTAGTCAGATAATTAGTATAATGTAAAAGTAGTTATTTTTAATACTCCAAGGCACCTACTTGAGCATCTGGCCCATGACACATGGTAAATAATTACCTGCAGATTAAGTTAACAGAGATACGTAATATCAAACAGCTCAGTGGCTCAGTACAATTTAATATGATATCTGTTTTCCCATATGAAACAATGTATAAGCCATTAAAAGCTAGTTATTCCACAAACATAAAATGTGTTTTCAGAAACGAACAGGGAAGTAATTCTGGCAAATCAAGTTCATGTGAAGAGCTGGATGAATAGCTGAATACAAACATACTATTTTTTCAATACTAAAGTAGAAATTTTCTGAAAAGCCAGAATAAAGGCATAAGCATTTGAAAACAATCAATTGTATTTTTTAAAAATTTCATATCTATAAAATAAGAGTGATTTTTCAGATGAGCATTTTATGCTATAAAAAGAAATTAAAGAATGATAGCTGCTTCTTATCTTTTTAAGAACCCAAATTCTCAAATTTGAGCAACCTCAAAAACAATATATTATGTTGAATTACCTCCCACCAATTTTAAATATCCAGGCTTGATTTTTGTGCTTTTCACTATCAGTTTACACATCCAAATACTTACTTGACATCCTGACTTAAATATATAATAGGCACTTCAAACAAAATCATTCTTTCACAAAACAGAACTCATGACATACTCCCATACTTGTGTTAGGTAGTTAGAATAGGAAACAAGAGAACAGAATGGCGGTGGCTAAAAGACAAGGAAGATAAAGGCTTGCAAAAATAGAACAAAGGAAGGTCTGAGGACCAGAGTGAGAACCTCAGGTAAAACAAACAGCCCTCCTGGATAGCCCAATTTACATAGGGCAGGCCCAGGGGGAGGAGAAAAAGTATATAAAAAGAGGAGCCAAAATTGGGCCAAGAGGCATCTCTTCTCTTCGTGTCCCCTTTTGGGTCGGCCTGCCCTCATGCCTCAAGGATGTATTTTTCTTTACTTTCTAAATGAAACTGAGCTGTAGCACGGGGTTGTAAGTGTGGGCCGTCTGAGGGCTGTAACGCTGGTCTGTCACTTCAAATTTTTGTTGTGACGAGACAGAACCGAGGAAATTATACATTTTCCTGACACTTGTTTCTCCTCCTAAGAAGGAACTATCATCAAAAGCTCAGCTGGTCATACAAAAAACATAAGAGCTATTGCTGATTCTTGTCCTACCTTTAATTTCTAATTCATCACAGAATGCTATCAGTATATGAAAAATACACATTTACATATATATATGCATATATTGTGATTCTATCTACTTATCTGTTCCTACATTCACCCCTTTAATCACTGCAACATAATCCTGAGAGTTTCCTCTTTTGAACCATTTTGGGTAGTCTTAGATTTCTTTTCATCTGTATGTTATAAATTTCACAAAGTGACTATCAATTTTAGTGAAATTTATATTAAAATAAGTTATGCCACTAGAAAAGAATAGACAGATGCATAACAGAAAAAGAGATTTGCAAATGCACATGTGAGCAGGCATCATGTTTTTGTAGAGCATGTCACTGGCTATAGAGAAGTAGTTTGAGTTTTAAAATATTCACTTTGAGTAGTCTATGTGCATGGAGGGGTGTGAGAGAAGCATCTTCAGATTTTTTTTTAAAATAACTTCTTTATATGTCTCTTATTAAACACACTTATGTTGATTGCTGTGCAATTTACATGGCAAAAGGAAATGATTCATAGTCTTCATGACTGCCTGAATTCATTTTTTTTTTTTTTAAATCTTAATTGTGAACAGAATTGGGGATTTTTGCAGCTGGCTCTTAGTCCTATGATGGTAGATACTTTACCTAAAGTGAAACCAAAGTTTTGAGATCAGACAAGCGTGAAGACAAATTCAACTATTGGGCAATATGTCTGTCTGTCTGTCTCCTTTCCCATTTTATTCCCTTCCTTTTTTTTTTTTTTAATTCCTTCTTTCTTTTTTTATAAACAAGTATTGGCCTCATTATGTAATAAGACCTATGCCAGGAACAAAGTATAAAGAGATGAATAAGCACATTCTCCATGTCCTCCAAGATTTCTAGTTTAGCAGGAAAATCAGACAGTTAGAGGAATGTTCAACATATCGGGAGATAAATAAGATTAACTATTCTTATAAAATGTCAGAGAAAGTTTCAGAAGAGGAAGCATTTGAGCTTAATTTGACCCATCAAAAGAGGTTATCTCCCTGAGATACATGATAGGATTTCATGAAATTTTTTTCTTAATTATTACTTTTCCTCTCTAAGTAACATATTATCCTGGGAGATTTTCAATATTTCTTTAATGAGAATCAGGTTTCAAATTAAATCTAGGAAAATCATGTTGCAGCAACTTAATTCAGCACACATTCCTGTGTCTACACTTTTAGGTAATGAGGGTGATGCAAAGACTGACTATATGTGCTCAACAATCCTTCCCTGGTGGCTCAGATAGGAAAGAATCAGGCTGCAGTGCAAAAGACCTGGGCTCGATACCTGGATTGGGAGGACCCCCTGGAGGAGGACATGGCAACCCACTCCAGTATTCTTGCCTGGAGAATCCCTGTGGACAGAGGAGCCTGGCGGGCTACAGTCCATGGGATCACAAAGAGTCAGACATGACTGAGCAACTAAGCAGTAGCAGCAACAATCCAAAAACTTGCAGTTTATTATGTAAAAAAAAAAAGTGAGGAAACATGAAAGGAACCTTGCTAGCTGGCAGACTGGAAAAAATTCTATTACAAAATTATAAACAGTACTATGCAAACACAGAAAAGGAAAGACTAATTCCAAATGAAGGCCCATAGAAGCTTTCCAGAAATGATGGCCAGTTGAGTTCCTGATATATTGGCTGTACTTTGGTGAATAAATATGCAGGTAAAAAAACTTATCAGGCCTTGGCAATTGCCTGATTATCTAATTATCTATCTGATATTGGATACAGGTAATGCAAATTGAATCTATCCATAGATACTTGAAAGTGGGGCAAAGAACAAGAGGAAAAATGAATCCAATTTGGGGGAGTCTGGTGCTTATAAAACCAGGAAAGGTACCCTTAAGATAAAACAAAATTAAGCTTACAAATACAAATTAAGTATGAATGTGAATTTTTATTTAGAATGAGAAGAAAATTGTTATATATTTTAATATATTATATATAATATATAATTAGCAATATATAATTGTTATATAATATATATAATTGTTATATATATTACATATACAATATATAAATAACTAATGAATATCACTATTAAAGGAAAATTACACTGGACACTTGTTTAAAAAAGGAAGACTTATTTTTTCAAGACTATTGCAATTGGAGAGAGCAATTCATCACTGTGGAGAACAAAAGGCAGGAAGATTATTAAATTTTGAGGTGAGCTAGTGAAAAAGTGGAGGAAAGTTGGTCAATGTGATATTTCAATGTATTTGCTGTGTTGTTTTGGAAAGTTAGCCTCCTACATTCCCAGAGGGATTGGGAGACAGGAACCCTATCTTTCTTGACTTTTACATTCCAAATGAATGACACTCATTTCACTTTGAGAAAGACATTTCTAGATGCAGAAAATTTCTAACTCAAAGAGGCAGAGAAAGAATTAACAATTTCAGGTTTCCCAAAGTAAATGCTCTAAGAAAAGGGAGACCGAAAGAAACCTCTGTAAAGTTTGGTCAAGCTGAGGAAATGGTAGTCTATTCTGTTTACTACAAAAATTATCAAATAGAAAAAAATACTTGTTCTAAATTTCTTACACACATATATGTTAGTTTTCTTTTCTGTAATTATTAGATACATTATATTTGATTATACCTTCATACAGCAACAATATTCTGATATCATTTCTTACAGAAAAATTCCATTTTCCCTTCAGCAAGTTTGGTTAAAATAAATTTAAAGAAGTTTATCTCAGATTTATTACTTATGATTAATAGTATCAAGAAAATTTTAGGATGGTTGCCATATTTAAAGAAATTACTGCCAGATTTGTTTCATATGTGTGCTCTAAAATTTCACAGAATTGCACATTTTTTTGTTCAATAACTAATCATAAATAATCTGAACTAATCACATACATCCACCAATCTGCCAGAAATTTCCTTGCTGTAGTTGTATACTTTGTTTACATTATTTTTGTTAGTGTTAGTATTTCATGTCAAATAAAAAGTTAATAAAAATCTGAATAGTGTGATTAGGTAAGGCAAACTCAGGTATGTGGAATAGTCATGAGCAAACTGTGGTCTGGTAGAGCTCACTTTGACTATTTGGTGTGTAACCTGAGCACCAGTTTGCAGAATACTAGTGAAGCATCAGGAAAACTGGGCAGACAGGGGTCAGGTGTGGTTGATTCATGACAGAAATGAATATAGTATGTTCATAAAACTAAATGTAAAATCCCCTCTACTTTTCTTTTTTTTTTTGGGGGGGGGGGTCATATCATACAGCATATAGAATTTTAGTTCTAAACCAAGGATAGAACCCATTCCCACTGCAGTTGCAACACAGCCTTAACCACCAGACTGCAAGGGACGTACCACCTCTACCTATGAAATCTAAATGGTGGAACTGAACATCATTTGGCTATTTTTGTAAAGACAGTGAATTCTTTTGTTGAGTTCTTTTTTTTTTTTCCTTCAAACAGAATACAAATAAATTTCCAGATGGAAATGATAAAACTGGAAAATTTTTGTTAGAATGACAAATTTTGTAACTGAGATTTTTGTTTAAATTTCAGCAGATAAATTGTTACAGGTATATGGAGGGCAGATAATATTCTTGCCTGCTGAGCAAATAGAAGAGAAAGAATCAAATAGAAGATAAAGTTAATTGAAAGCTGATATAAGAGTTAACTTGAACAGAATCCCATTACCAGCTCTATAACTATGCCTTTGCATATATATAGGGAAAATTTTTCAAGGACAGTATAAAGCAAAATGTGCATTACATGCCATCTAAAATAAGTTCCATTTTTGTGCCTGAATGGATAAAATGCAGCAAATTGAACACAGTTTGAAAAGACCTATTAAGAGACTGGAAATAATATTTTAAAAGGCCTTCAATGTCACAGAGGTAATTACTTTTCTTATGAAATAAGTGCTATACTGTGTTAGTAAAAGGAAAAGATGACACTGTTTGTCTTGTTCATTGCTGCAATATGATTTATCACAGTTCGTTTATGAGAGCCTCATATTTCCTTGTCATGTTTTGATTATGATTTTTTTCAGGGAAAAGAATATTTTCACTTTTCAATTTAAATTTAGTGTACAATCATAGTTGTCTGAAAGCATATTGACAATCACAACAACAAACTTGGAAAAATTAGAGTTCGGTTCAGCTTTCCTTTTTTACTTTAATGAAACTACACAAGAGAAAATAAGAGAAGACTGGAACAACTTCACATTTGGCTGGAAAAAGTTGAACACATTTAGCAAAAGGATGACTGTTTTAACCATATCAAGTTCATAATAGTCTGATTTTCAAAATCAATGTGGCTTATAATGATATAATTTTAGTATCATCTGGAAAATTAAAATAATTCTTTCCAAATTCTCTCCACTATGTCCATACATAAAAGCAATTGCATTTCTAATCAAATAAGGAATGATTTCCTCAGATATATAAAAATAAGATGACATTAGGTTAGTATACACCCTTTGAAATCAGTGACTTGTCAAGTCTTCATGTATATTTTTTCACAGTTTGAGGTTGTTTATAAGTTTATTCCAGAAGGTTTTAGTGTCATTTCTGTGTTACACTTTAAGGTACATTTTCTTTTGAAGTGGACAGAGACTAGAATATCATATTTTGCAAGCTAAGATGATTTATAATTAAATCACATTACATAAAAAAAAAAACTTTAATTGTAAAATCAAATAACTTATCCAAGTCCTTCCTAACAAGAATTATTAATACAATCAAGTATGAATAGTACCATTAGGTCTATTAGTTGGTAAAACCTTTATGGAAGGCCAATTTGATCTACACTAAACAATTAAAATGTACTTACTTGTATGCCAGCAATTTCATTTATATGAATTTATCACAAGGCAATAATTCTCTCCATTCAAACATTTTAAAGATATCAAACTATTTGATGAAACCAAAATGTTAAACAATGGTGAACCTTTCAAAGTTTGGTCTTACTTGGCAATAATTAAAAATGATATTGGTGATATATATAGAAAATATGTTCATAATAATTAAAGTGATTGTTCTCTAAGTCACTAAGTCATGTTTGACATTTTAGTGACACCATGGACTGTAGCTCACCAGTTTCCTCTGTCCATGGGATTAGGCAGACAAGAAAACTAGAGTTGGTTCCAATTTCCTTCAGGGGATCTTCCTACCCAGGGATCAAACTCACGTCTCCTGCTTCAGCAGATGGATTCTTTACCACTGAGCCACCAGGAAGGTCCATTTAAAGATAGCTATATATAAATTATCAACATTATATTTCATTATTTTACTTTTTGAATGTGGTTTAAATGTACATAGAAGTTTTGGGAAAGGACAGAAACCAAAATATGCACCAATGATTGATATCTTATTTACTAGTAAAACTCAAAATTTATTCCAAATACATTATTTGCACTGAAAAATGTTTGTGGCTAAATGAATAAGTCAATGAACACCATCAATTAAAAAAAATAAAAATAATAATTTGACATGGATGTATATTTTCACCCATAATGTTAGACATTTTTCAATGACATTCTTGGAAACGGAGTAAGGGAAAAATCAATGTAAAAAAAAAAAGAAACAAGAATTAGAAAGGAGAAAAAGAAAACTATAGTTATTTGCAAATGATAGTATTTTATACCGAGAAAACACAAGAGAATTAACTAAAAACTTAAAACTATACATTTTGAAGAGTGTGACTAGAATTAAATCAAATTACATACAAATACTACATACAGCAATAAAAGAAAATTAATGGAAAAAAAGATGCCTACACTCAAAATGGAAGTAAAATAAATAATGAAATGCCTGGAAATACATCTTACAAGTTGAGTCTATGAGCATATGTAATTGTAACTACATAATTTGTTACAATATATAAAAGAAAATGAATGTTAGGCTATTTATTATTACAATGAATGAGAAGAAAATATTTAAATATAGCAATTCTCAAGCTGATCAAAATATTTAAAGCAATTATAATATTTCCAATGGTGACATTTTTGGATTTGAACACAAGGTCAATATAATCAAGTCAAAAGACTAAAAATAATTTAGAATAGAAATAAAATGAATGGGACCAGAAACAAGTAGACAATTTGCTACATTACATTATATTTCAAACCCAAAATTATTTTCAAAGCATAGTGCAAATTCAAGAGCAGGCAGATATATGAAAACAAATATAAAGGGAACATATAAAGATACAATTAATATATAATGTGGTTTGTAACAAAGTTTGCATTTTTTATATGAGAGATGATGGATTATTCAGTAAATGAAGATGAGGTAGTAATTTTTAAAGTATGAGGTTGAATTATTTCAAATCTTATATCAAAGAAATTCCAAATGGATGAATAGCAATATTTTAAAAAGTCAGAGAAACCAAAACAAAGCTAGAAAAAATATATAAATGAATAATACACATACTATTGAAACCAACACAAACTATTTTACCATTTTACCATAATAGAGGAGGTTAATATATATATATATATAATATATATATAATAAAAAGATTAGGAGGGGAGAGAGAGGAAGAGAAAGATTGACTTTTTAAATGTTAAAATATTTATGCCATTATCACATAGTATAATTCATTGTCTTTTTTAATTTATAAAAGAAAACAGCAGTAGACTTTCTGTATTTTCTAAATATATATAATTTGCATCATAAGAACAAGAAATAACTAATTTCACTTTTTAAAAGTGCATATTTGTTCTATCCATTTTATTTTTGGCCAAGTGCACCTTAAATAACTTGTCAAGAGATATGAGAATACTATGTATGTATACATCATATTTTTTCAGGAATGATCATTCCAACTATATTTATAATAATAAACTGTTTCTGCAATCTGAATTTAACACACTCAGGCATTCATTGATATGGAAAAACATTCACACTTTGTGGTTAAGTGAAGTTAAGACCAATTAAATATTTTCAATTAAATATATTTGTTTGATTATCTGCCTCATTGTACTTCCTTCCCCAAACTCTACCAATGACCATAGACAGATTATTTTAATAAAAAAAATATGGATAAAGAGTGGAGATAAGAAGTTGGGACACAAATCAAGTAATGACTACCACAGCCTTCTGTAAAATGCAGAATTACAGTAAGCCCAGAAAGACTAAGGAATTAGAGGAATTATGTAAAAAGCCAAGAAAAAGAAAATAGGGTTCTAGGGTGAGGATAGAGCATAGGTGGAAGGTGGGGGGAATTTCCAGGAAACTAGTGAAGGGATATTCAAAGATGATAACTTGGTGAGGAACCAGTCCAGATTGGATTAGAAAGACATAGAGGACTGAAGTAAGGGTGTGGGAGAAAATAAATAAAGAATTAATAAATTAATTTATTATTTGAATGTGCTGAGAAGAGTTTCACTCTTCAACATAGAGTTTGGGAATCAATAAATGGTAGATCCATAAAAATGTAAGCATATAAACATATTAAACATCTATTAAACTCAGGAAGGCAAAAAATGTGTACAAGAAAGTAAATGAAACTCAATTGGAGTATATTACATGACTGAGTGGAAAATAATCAATACAGTTACAAGAATATAAATACTGGATATTAGTCTAGCCAAATCTGACAATATTGATAGAATGGGCTAATGGGAAGCATGTTTATGGGCTATGTGTAGTGTGTATCTCTGTGTATAGAGGAGGTAAGAAAACTAAATCTTCATTTTTCACAGTAAGATGCCAAATGATAGCATCCCAAAACTAAAGTGTTTGTGTTAAAAGACACATTTCCTGGAAAATAGTGAGCTAAATATAGTAGGGATTGGAGGTAGGGTACATCTGAAAGACTTGAAAGTGGTTGCCACTGTGAAATGAACACAAGAGTGAGATAAAGAGTCTTCTATTTATTCATTTTGAACCTTAAAGATCTAGTTGGCATTTAAAACCAAGGATGTTTATCTTTAATAAAAATTTAAAACCTAAAATCTTTAAATAATGGGGAGGGATGTGGGAGGGGGGTTCAGGATGGGGAACACATGTACACCCATGGCTGGTTCATATCAATGTATGGCAAAAACCACTACAATATTGTAAAGTAATTAGCCTCCAATTAAAATAAATAAATTTTAAAAAGGGATATTCTTGAACAGCCAAATAAATAAATAAATGGTTAATAAACTTAGCCATCATTGCTATGTCTAGATAATTGCCAAAGCCTCTTCACTGTTGTCCTACTTTTGCTCTTGCCCTCTGAATTTTTTTTTTCAAAAGGCATCTACAGTGATTCAATAAATATATATCAGATCATAACTCTCTAATGGCTCCTCACCTATTCAGAGCCAGGGTCATGGAATGTAAAATGGTCTGCAAAGATCCAGTCACCTGTTGGGGCTTCCCTGATGACTCACTTGGTAAATAATCTGCCTGCAATGCAGAAGACACAGGTTTGATCCCTGGTTTTAGAAGGTCTTCTGGAGAAGAAAATGGCAACCAACTCCAGTATTCTTTCCTGGGAAATCCCATGGACAGAGAAGCCTAGCAGGCTACAATCCATGGACATGACTTAGCAACTAAACAACAGTCACCTGTTACATCACCAAATTCATCCCTTCCACTTTCTTTCTGGTTCCCTTTCCTCCAGTTGCACTGACCATTTCTATTAACTGTGTAATACACTTACACTTGACTGTTCTTCCTCTAATAGCCACAGATCTCACTCCTTCACTCCCTCAATTTTGTTCTGACACTTGATCAGTGAGGTTCTCTCTTGCCTCTATTGCATCTTGTAAACTCTCATCATTCCAGCAATCTTGATACGCCTTCCTTGCTTTCCTTCACTGAAGTTCTAACAGTACAGCTCATCTGTTCATTTTGCCAGATAAAATGTACTCTCCACAAGTGCAAGAATTTTTCATTACTTTATCCTCAGTGACCAAAGCCGTGTGTGTGTCTGTGTGTACACATATATAATAGTTTTTAATCAATAAATAATTGCAATAGTTATAGATTTAAAAATAGTTGTTCAGCAATGTATAAGAAGTAGTTATTTCTACTTATTTCTCACAGACTTACAAGCATTTTTCTATCATCTTGTTTTTAAATGAATGTAAAAACAACATATGCATTTGTAATAAAGATTTATGTAAAATAAACTTTAAGAATAAATCTATAAAAACAGTGCTAAAAGAGAGTACATACTGATCTATGACTTAACTAGAATGAATACAAATACAGAGTAATGAAAATAACCTTTTTAAAATGAGTGAAAAACTACATTACAATACTAATTTTAAAAAGAAGGAAACACTTTCTAACACTAGTGTAACAATTTACATTATGCCACCATCTGTTTTATTTTCTTATCCACAAACAGGGATGAACACGTCACTACTTATTGATCCTTACCTGTTTTCTAGGTCTCCAGCTTTGAATTTTATGTGCATCCTGTGCCTTATGCCTTATGACATGTTGTAGGCTCTATTAATTTTACATTTTATAGAACAAAATATTTGATATTAAAAAAGCTGTTTTCTTCCAATTAAACTGCATTTCGTTAAGTCTAATTACTATATCATTGGGCTTCCCAGGTGTCTCAGTGGTAAAGATGCTGCCTGCCAATGCAGGGAGATGTCAGAAATGAGGGTTCGATCTCTGGGTCTGGAAGGAACTAATCTTGTCTGAAAAGCCCCATGGATGGAAGAGCCCGGAGGGCCACAGCCCATGCGGTCTCAAAGAGTTGTACACAAACTGAGTGAGCACACATCATTGTGTCATCATTAAAATTTTCTTATTGAATCCATTCAGTTATGTAATAATTTCCAATCTTTCTTTGTCTAGGCTCAGAGACTAACTTTCTCCCAAACCTGCTTCCCCTACCTCTGTCATGAGCAAAGTCCATTAAGACACCCCAAGATACGAAAATGGAATCTGGGTAATAAAATAACACTAACCATCCCGCCCTTCCCCGCCCCCCCCGCCCCCCGCCGCCTCGTGCATCATCTAGTTTCACTTGGTCCTAGAGTGTTGCACGCAGATGTCTTACTCCAGGCACTTCAGACCACAGTTCCCAGTGCAAAAAGGGCTGCGACCTCTAACGGCTGAAGCTGAGGATGCTCCGGCCCTGCCGGCCACGTGCAGAAGAGCTGGCAACTCAACGTGGCAACTCAACTCCCTGCGGAGACACTGCATTAACCACACTTTGCCTGGCGTTGTCATCTGGAGCCGAGCAGCACAGCTGCCCAGGACCAAGAACCCTGGCCCCTTCTGACGGACAGGAAACAACGCCGCAGCCTGTTGTGGAGAGCGAGCAGACGAGAGCGGCTGGAGCCAGCTCTAACCAATCAAGCTTTACTGGGTTCCCGAACTGTGCTCGGCCTATTGCTGCTGCAACTCAGGAGGGTAGGTAACGCCTCCTGAACCTTCTATCCTCAGCTAATGTCAATGAATATTTGCAGTTGCTCAAGCAAAACTCCTGAAGTCACTCTTTACTTATTTCCACTCACGCACCAATCCTGTTGCCGCTACTCTCAAAACGCATTCTCGATCTAACCGCGGTATCAGTATACCCCTAAACCACGGGAGTCCATTCACCGGAACCTCTTGAATGAATCTGAATTCAAATACACTGACCTGTTTTACAGTAAGCACTGTGCTTTATTTTGTCGAAGGAGGCCGTGAAGACTATGTGAGCTCTGGCTGAACTGCCAGCTTGAAGTTTGAGGTGCCTCTCCGTCTCCCTTTGTCCCTGGACTGCATGACCCACGTATTCTTTCTGAGTGAGGAGCTTTTCCAAGGATGCAGCCTTGAGAGAGTAAGACAGTGTTGAGATCATCTACACTGAATACATAAGTTAAACTGTTGTACCTGGATCGCGGAATCCCACCAAACACCGCAGGAGCCGCGGATCGATGCAAATGCAGTGAGGAACTTTATTACAAGCTCGAGCAGGGACTCTCTTCACACAATGGCGAAGGAGCCCCGAGTGAAAGCGGCGAATCTTTATATACTGTATAGCAGCGGAAGCGGGAAGGGAAGCTTAAGCGGATTGGCTAATTCAGACTGTGCGCGGGAAGGGAAGCTTAAGGGGATTGGCTAATTCAGACTGTGCGCGGGAAGGGAAGCTTAAGGGGATTGGTTAATTCATACTGTGCAACAAGGGAAGCAGGAAGTCTTGGTGGGGTGAGGGTGGGGTGAGGGACTTTCCCGCCCTTCTTAGATTGCCTAGGGGTGGAGGGCAACTTGTCTCCTTCTGATTGGTTGGTTTGAAAAAGTTTTGTGTTTTTTTCTTTCTTCTCGGGAGGGGTTTTGACTCAGAATGGCAGTGCTATCTAAAATGGAGTCGCTTTGAATTTTTCTTTCACAAAACCAACTTAAAGCCTCTACATAAGCTTTTTTTTTTTTCCAAGTAACAATTTTATTTTAGTTTACAGCACAATTTTTTTACATACATTTTAGTGGTTTTGACAGTGTACATAAGCTTTTAAGATCCTCGCCGGCAGGTCCGCAGGCTGCTCCAGACAAGTCTCTTATGTAAGTTCCCACCTTTATTTATTTATTTATATTTTAAATTCCTTTCAAGACACAAAGCCATAACGTCAGCACAAAGCTTTCTCCTGCGGCAGTCTGGGAACTTCCCCCACTTCCCCCCCATTCCTGCTGCTCCCTGACCCTCTTGTGTCGGGTAGACCCTGAACTGAGTCCCTTCCCTTCCAGGGCTGCTCCCACTAACACGAAGAGAGGAGGTTGGAGAGCAGGACAGGAAAATTACCTGCTGATTAAGGTATGGGGAAGGGAGTGCTCCAGCGCTAAAGACCCCTTCTCCCAGAGGGAGGGAAGTGGGACACTTTTAAGGGGTAAGAGGTAGAATGGGTCATCAGAATTGCGGAAAGGGGGATGATTTCCAGCCCTAGCCAGAGCATGAACAGTCCTTCTGGTTCTCTTGCAGAGGGGCTAATTGTGCCTGACACAATTAGCAGGTACCACTTGGGCAGCGATCCTAGCATGGTAATGAAGCAGAGGCAACTTGCAGACACTTTGGGTGCTATTTCTGCCGGCACCGCCCACCTGGTCAGGTTGGAACCGGTTCTGGGTGGTTGACGGGCTCCACCTTGGGCCTCTCTGGCTCAGGCTGGTTCTGGGGTTTTATTTACATGGCAGCTACTTTAGTCTTGGTTTCTGGTAAGCAAGCACAGCTGTGGGATTGGTCTATTTAGTGTGAAAATCAAAGGAAAGTAGGTGGAGCTCTGTGCAGCTGTAAGTCCTTTCCCAGTGACATTGCCTTCTCCTTAACGCTGGCAACGATGAATGGGTTCTCTATTCCCATACTTTTATTTCAAAAATATTACATAAATGATATCATACAACATGTAACCATTAAAATTTACTTTTTTATGCAAAATAATTACCTGGAGACTATCTAAGTTGTGTATAGCAATAGTTTGTTTCTTTTCATTGCTGTGTAGTATCCTATGACATGTATGTACCATAAATTTGCTTAACTATTCACCCATTGAAGGGCTTCTGAGTTGTTTTCAGTTATTAGGAATAATGCTTCTTTGAATATCTGTGTATAGGTTTTTATATGCTTTCATTGTTTTGAGATAAATGAATACCCAAGAGTGCAATTTATGGGTGGCATGGTGGTTGCTTATTTAGTTTTATTAAGAAATTGCCAAAGTGAGGATGCTGTATCAGTTTACATTTTCTCCAGGAGTGCATGTTTAATTTAGTCTTTCTGCATCATTGTTAGCATTTGGTAGCATTTTGTATTATAGCCATTTTCACAAGTATGTGGTGATATTATGGTTTTAATTTGCATTTCCCTTATGGCTAATGATGTGCTCTTTTGCCATCTGTATATTATTTTCAGTGAAATGTCTATATGCCTCTCTTTTACATTTTCTCATTGAATTGCTTGCTTTTTGGTTGGTTGGTTGTTTTACTATTGAGTTTTGAGAGTTCCTTTTATATTCTAAATACTAGTCTTTTGTCAGTGATGTGGCTTGCAAATATTGTCATCGTATCTAGAGCTTGACTTTTCTTTATCTAAATAGCGTCTTTCATGAACATTTTAAAACTTTTCCCCCAGCTTTATTGAGATACATGTGACATATGAAATTTGTAAATTTTAGGTGTAAAAATGCAAAAATTTTTTTTCATGTATATTTATGGGGGATGATTTTTTAACTTTAATGAGGTTTAACTTGTCTATTTTTTCCCCCTATATGGATCATGCTTTTGGTGTTATGTCCAAGAGCTCATTACTTAACCTCTGGTCAAGAGGACTGTCATCTAAATTTTTTATAGTTTTACATTTTACTTCTATATCTATGGCACAATGTGAGTTAACTTCATATGTACTATGAAGTGCAGGTTGAGGTTCATTTTTGGGCATATGTATATCCAGTTGATTAATATTGTTTGTTGATTACTGTCTTTTCTCCATTGATTTACCCTTGCCACCATGTCAAAAATCATGTAGCCATTTTTTTGGAGTGGGATCTAGTTTTGTGTTCTCTATTCAGTTTCATTGATCTGTGTGTTTGCAATCCATCCTTCCATCAATACTATTATAGATTGCTTCTATTACTGTAGCTATTATAGTTAGTCATAAAACTGGTTATCATGATTCTCTCAGTTTATTCTTCTTTTTCAAAATTGGTTTAGATATCCTAAGTCCTTAGATTTTCAAAATAAGTTTTAGAATCAAATTTTCTGTATCTGAAAAGAAAAACAAAACTTGCTGCAGTTTTGACTGGAATTTGATTAATTCTCCCGATTAGGGGAGAATTCACCATTGTTAATACATTTACAAACTAGTATTTTACTGATTTGCTTGTATTTACATAAGAATAAATATATTAATGTCAATTCTCACTAGCTTATGAAACCTGCGGACTACCAATCTGGAGTTATCTGCCTGTTTCTTTGCTTTCACTGTTCTTCATGTATGTGGACCAGTTCTGAATTTCACTGGGTGAATACCTGTGGTTGGGAACCAAAAAGTCCCTGTTTCCTCTCTAATGATTTTTCTATCTCAAAGTAGATGCCAAGATTTTGTTTGCCCCTTCCTTTCCTAGTTACTCTTCAGTCTTATCTGCTACTATGTTTGACTTTGCTCATTCCACATGACATAATTGGCTTAATGAATGAATGCAGTATTGAGGTTGTTTTAATTCATTTTGTACTAATTTAATAAGCATTAAAATATTTAGTTTTATATTTCTTTTTAGTAGTGAAGTTCAGTATTTTTAATGATATACATGTTCATGCTTTCTTCTGAGAAATATCTGTGTATGGTCTTTTTTTGTCTGTTAGAAGCTGAATATATATCTTGCCATTTGTGTAAATTCAGTTTTTAATAATACTTTGTCCTATTTCTGTTTTACCTTTAATTTTAAATTTTGACATTGTTTTCAGTTTTGCTTTTTCACTAGACTATTACTTAAACGTTTTTATCTATTAGGTGAACTTTAATATAAAAAATTAGTTCAAATAGAGTCCAAAGTCCATTTCTACTGCAGTTAAAATTTATGTCTCTTTTAGAAAAGTATTGCACCACTATGGAAAACTTTTGTCTATATACTATGAAGTATGAATCTGAATGTGTGTCTTTTCAATTTGTATTATTTTGCCACCAACTTTTTTTTTTTTAATTTTACCTATATCATCATATTGGTGTGTTGAATTTGTGTGAGTATATGTGAACTTGCCTGTATATAATAAAGGTTTTTGTTTTAGACTATTCCTATAAATATTAGCAATTATTTTTTAATTTATACAAGTATCTATTTTCCTTCATATAAAATACAATTATCTTATTAACTAAAATTTTAATACTTGGGAGAGAATAATCAGTGTGCCATTTTGAAATATTTTGTTTTTACATATTTTCTTTTCTGGATAAATTTATGATCCTGCTGAAATTTTGATTTAAATTACTTAGCACTGGAATTTTAATTGAAAATTAATTTGCTGAGTTTTCAAATTCCTGCTATTAAGTTTTCTAAAGAAGAACCATTGATGGCCTTCATACTATTCAAGTTGGTATTTTTAAAATGTAGTGATTCGGAATACATTATTAAATATTTTAGTTTAGACCAAAATAAGATTTATTACTGTCATATTTTATTGTATTTGCAATCACAATTGATTTTTCAGGATGATTCTTTTATTCATTCAAAGATGTCTATATATTTATTAAATAAATATTTATTTTGCTCAGACTATATATTAATCACTGTTCTTAATATTGAGGATATTGCATCCCAGTTGGGGACAGATGAAAGACATGGTGAATAAACAACATGGTACCAGATAATAATAGTGGTAGCAAGAAAATGAAGATGATTATCAAGAAGATGATTCCAGTTAGGGGTATTATGAATACAGTGATCAAGGAACAACTCTCAGAGGTTTTCACAGTTTGAATTTCATTTCTAATATTTTAATTGGAATTGCTTATAGTTTTAACCTTTTTTTTCCTGGTTAATGGGCTTCCTTGGTGGCTCAGATGGTAAAGAATCAGGATGCAATGCAGGAGACCTGGGTTCAATCCCTGAGTCAGGAAAATCCTCAGGAGAAGGGAATGGCTACCCACTCCAGTATTCTTGCCTAGCAAATCCCATGAACAGATGTATCATCCTACATTTAAAGTAATTTTTATTTCACTTTAATTCAAAGCTCAGCCCTGCTCAAACACTGGATAAAGCTGAGAGGTTTTTGTGTTTTGTATACATTTTTGTTTTTGATACTGGGCTATGATTATCATCTTCATGTTTGGTTAATGTGCTGATATAATTAATGATCTTCATCTTATTTCAGTCACCTGTAGATCTTTTACATGACCCAGATTATTTCAGCCTAATTAGTGTGATTTTTAGTAGTTAATTTACCACCTATCCCTAAAGTGAAGCAGAATTCTTAAATTATGCTGCTGTTTTTTCTGAACTTCTACCTTTGACAAGTTTTCTTAAAATATCTATTACTTTATTGTACTGAAGTTGTACTGAAATGATAATAATAGTATCTACCAATGATAATTTATGTATTTGTTAGACATGCTTTTGAGTGTTGCACCTACTTTTTAAATTATGTAACCCATGAAATAGATTAATGGATGGCATCATTATTCCAGATTTACACATGAGGAACTCAGTCACAGAAAAGTGAAGTAACTTAAGATAGTATCACAGCTTCTACACTATTGTGGATCTTACATGTTAAATGAAGCATTAACACCTGACAACATTGTTTTTAGCTTCACTCTATGCTTCCTTTAAAAATGCAGACTATTTGAAAATATAATATTTTTAGGACTTCTGATTTAAAATTGAGTCTGAAAACAAGATACTTACACAATCTAACATTCACTTAAATAATCATTAAGACAGAGTGAAATTAAGGAAATGAAAATAAGATAAATAATGAGCTCAACAATACTAAAAATGAGGAAGAAAGAATCCAAGAAAATACCTGGTAACTGTAAAACCAACCAAACTCTACTAAGAACAGTATACCCATTTTGCTTTTTGACAGTATTGAATTTCACCTTATAAAATGAATTCTAAAAATATTTTTTAAAAGGTTAGGAGAGGAATAAAGCACTCTTCACATCCCTAACCTGAAAACTAATTACTCAAAACAAATGGAAAGTTAGCTTTTCTAACTTTTCTAAGTAGTTGTTCTTTACTGTGTGGCTGTAAGTTTTTGATCCATGTGAAGTCTTCCTCTTTTCCGTTTCTTTCTGCATCTATTTATGTTTTTAATTCCCAGAAAACAATGGTATTATAAAATGGAAGTAGATAGAATGACTGACATGATGTATTACATCCTGGTAAGAGTTCCAGGTAGATTGCATGTTCCAGGAAGGTAGAATTTTTGTCCGCTTTATTTACTTGTAAATCCCCATTATTTATCATGTGGAAGACACTAACTAAAATTTTGAATTAAAGGTATAAAGCAGTGTAGGTCATGTTGGAAACATGTCAACTGTAGACACTGGAGATTTCAGATGTCTTTATTCTGCACTGGAATATAAAGCCAGCAGCAGTAGAAGCCTTCATTCTTTTACAGCAGAAAAGAAAAACAGTCTGGGAGCCTACACCCAACAACTCTCCATATTTAAATTATGAAACAATTTTTATTTCTCTCACCTCAGCCAATTCTCATACCCACTTCTACAGACCAATTGTGGCTAGTTCACTGATCAAGTTCAAGTAACTAATACTAAAAGCTAGACATAGTTAATAAATGAGGTGTGAAAACAATTAAAAGAGAAAGCTGTGTTGAAAACTCAGAAGACCATGCATATCGAGTTCTACAAATTAAAATATTTTTTCATATTTTAATATTTCTCCAATTTATTTATTTTTCAACTGAAGAATAATTGTTTTACAGAATTTTGTTGTTTTCTGTCAAACCTCAACATGAATCAGCCATAGGTATACATATACCCCTCCCTTCTATCTCCTTCCCCATCCCATCCCCTAGGTTGATACAGAGCCCCTGTTTGAGTTTTCTGAGACATACAGTGAATGCCCACTGGCTCTCTATTTTACATATGGTAATGTAAGTTTCCATGGTACTCTTTCCATACATCTCACCCTCTCCTCCCCTCACCTCATGTCCATAAGTCTGTTCTCTATGTCTGTTTCTCCATTGCTCACCTATAAATAAATTCTTCAGTGCCGTTTTTCTAGATTCCATATACATGTGTTAGAATACCATATTTATCTTTCTCTTTCTGACTTACTTCATTCTGTATAATAGGCTCTAGGTTCATCTACCTCATTAGAACTGACTCAAATGCACTCCTTTTTATGGCTGAGTAATATTCCATTGGAAGGAAAGTGATGAACAACCTAGATAGCATATTAAAAAGCAGAGCTGTTACTTTGCCAACAAAGGTCCGTCTAGTCAAGGCTATGGTTTTTCCAGTGGTCATGTATGGATGTGAGAGTTGGACTGTGAGGAAAGCTGAGCGCCGAAAAATTGATGCTTTTGAACTGTGGTGTTGGAGAAGACTCTTGAGAGTCCCTTGGACTGCAAGGAGATCCAACCAGTCCATCCTAAAGGAGATCAGTCCCGGGTGTTCATTGGAAGGACTGATGCTGAAGCTGAAACTCCAGTACTTTGGCCACCTCATGTGAAGAGTTGACTTATTGGAAAAGACCCTGATGTTGGGAGGGATTGGGGGCATGAGGAGAAGGGGATGACAGAGGATGAGATGGCTGGATGGCATCACTGACTCGATGGACATGAGTTTGAGTAAACTCCGGGAGCTGGTGATGGACAGGGAGGCCTGGCGTGCTGCGATTCATGGGGTCGCAAAGAGTCGGACACGACTGATGACTGAACTGAACTGAACTGAACTGAATATTCCATTGTGTATATGTACCACAACTTCTTTATCCATTCATCTGTCAATGGACATCTAGGTTGCTTCCATGTTCTAGCTATTTTAAATAGTGCTGAAATGAACAAAGGGGTACATGTTTCTTTTTCAATTTCTGTTTCCTCAGAGTATGTGCCTAGGAGTGGGATTGCTGGGTCATGTGGTGGTTTTGTTCTTAGTTTTTTAAGGAATCTCCATACCATCTTCCCTAGTGGCTGTATCAATTTACATTCCCACCAACAGTGCAAGAGAGTACCCTTCTCTCCACACCCTCTCCAGCGTTTATTGTTTGTAGACTTTTTGATGAGGGCCATTCTGACTGACATGAAGTGGTAACTCATTGAAGTTTTGAATTGCATTTCTCTAATAATGAGCAATGTTGAGCATCTTGTTAGCCATCTGTATGTCTTCTTTGGAGAAATGTCTGTTTAGGTCTTTTTCCCACTTTTTGATTGTGTTGTTTGTTTTTCTGGTATTGAGTTGTATGAGCTGCTTTATATTTTGGAAATTAATCTCTTGTCAGTTGTTTCATTTGCTATTATTTTTCCCATTCTGAGGGTTGTGTTTTCACCTTGGTTATAGTTTCCTTTCCTGTGCAAAAGCTTTTAAATTTAGTCACTTGTTTACTTTTGTTTTTATTTCCATTATTATAGAAGGTGGACCACAGAGGATCTTGCTTTGATTTTTGTCATCTAGTGTTCTGCCTATGTTTTCCTCTAAGAGTTTTGTAGTTTCTGATCTTACATTTAGGTCTTTAATCCATTTTGAGTTTATCTTTATGTATGGTGTTAGGAAGTGCTCTAATTTTACCCTTTTACATGTAGCTGTCCAGTTTTCCCAGCACCATTTATTGAAGAAGCTATCTTTTCCCCTTGGATATTCTTGCCTCCTTTGTCAAAAGTCAGGTACCCATAGGTGCATGGGTTTATTTCTGGGATTTCTCTTGTTCCATTGGTCTATATTTCTGTTTTTGTGCCAGCACCATACTGTCTTGATGACTGTAGCTTTGTAGTATAATCTGAAATCAGGAAGGTTGATTCCTCCAGCTCCATTCTTTTTTCACAAGACTACTTTGGCTATTTGGGGTCTTTTGTGTTTCCATATGAATTGTGAATTTTTTTGTTCTAGTTCTGTGAAATATGCCATTGGTATTGATAGGTATCACATTGAATCTGTAGACTGCACGTGGTAGGATAGGAACTTTTTTTTTTTTTTTAGGATGGCAACTTTTACAATATTGATTCTTCCTACCCAGGAACATGGAATATCTCTCCATTTGTTTATGTCATGTTTCATTTCTTTCATCAGTGTCTTATAATTTTCTGTGTATCCTATCCTTGGGTAAGTTTATCCCTAGATATTTCATTATTGTTGTTGCAATGGTGAATGGGATTGATTCCTTAATTTCTCTTTCTGATTTTTCATTGTTAGTATATAGAAATGCAAGTGATTTTTGTGTATTGATTTTGTATCCTGCAACTTTACTAAATTCACAGATTAGCTCTAGTAATTTTCTGATACTATCTTTAAAGTTTTGTACAGCATTATGTCATCTGCAAACAGTGAAAGCTTTACTTCTTCTTTTCTGATCCAGATTCCTTTTATTTCCTTTTTTTCTCTGATTGCTGTAGCTAGGACTTCCAAAACTGTGTTGAGTAATAGTTGTGAAAGTGGACACCCTTGTCTTCTTCCTGATCTTAGGGGGAATGCTTTCTGTTTCACATTGAGAATCATGTTTGTTGTAGGCTTATCATATATGGACTTTTACTATGTTGAGGTAGGTTCCTTCTGTGCCCATTTTTTTAAGCATAAATGGGTGCTGGATTTTGTCAAAGGCTATTCCTGCATCTACTGAGATTATCATATGGTTTTTATCTTTCAATTTGTTATTACAGTGTATCACATTGATTGATTTGCATATATTTAAAAATCCTTGCATCCCTGGAATAAACCCAACTTGATCATGGTGTATGAGCTTTTTGATGTGTTGTTGAATTGTTTGCTAAAATTTTGTTGAGGATTTTTGCATCTATGTTCATCAGTGATATTGGCCTGTAGTTTTCTCTTTTTGTGCTGTCTTTGGTTTTGGTATCAAGGTGATGGTGACTTCATAAAATGAGCTTGGAATTGTTCCTTCTTCTGCAAATTTTGAAAAAGTTTTAGGAGGATAGACATTAACTCTTCTCCAAATGTTTGATAGAATTCTCCTGTGAAGCCATCTGGTCTTGGGCTTTTGTTTTTAGGGAGATTTTTGATCACAGCTTCAATTTCAGTGCTTGTAATTTGGTTGTTCATAATTTCTGTTTCTAGTTCTTCTCTATCCTGGAGAATGTTCCATGTGCACCTGAGAAGAAGTTGTATTCTTCTGCATTTGTATGCAATGCCCTGAAGCTATCATTGAGATCCATTTCATCTAATGTATCATTTAAGACTGGTGTTTCCTTATTAATTTTCTATTTTGATGATCTATCCATTGGTGTGAGTGGAGTGTTAAAATCTCCTACTATCATTATGTTACTGTCAATTTCTCCTTTTATGTCTGTTAGTGTGTGTCTTATATATTGAAGTGCTTCTATGTTTGGTGTATAGATATTTACAATTGTTATGTCTTCCTCTTGGATTGATCCCTTGATCATTATGTAGTATCCTTCCTTATCTCTTGTAATCTTCTTTAAGGTCTATTTTGTCTGACATGAGAGTTGCTTTAAACAGCTTTCTTTTGCTCTCCATTTGCATGGAGTATATATTTCCATCCTGTCATTTTTAGTCTATATATGTATCTTTACATCTGAAGAGGATTTCTTGTAGACAACATATATATGGTTCTTGTTTTTGTATCCATTCAGCCAGTCTGTGTCTTTTGGTTGGAGCATTTAATCCATTTAATTATTTAAAGGGATACATTTAAAGTATATATGTATGTATGCTACATGCATTAATATAAATAAATCTCATTAGTGAATGAAGCTAGATTCTAAAGAAGATATAATATATGCCAATTTCAGTTTTATTAAGCTCCAAGTCAGGTAAAATTAATCTATGGTATTAGAAGTTAGAATACTAGCTAACTTCAGGATGAAGGATGGAAGTAGTTACAGGCATAACTACCTCCTGGTAGCTTCCCTGATAACTCAGGTGGTCAAGAATTTGTCTGCAAAGCAGGAGATGCAGGTTTGATCCCTTGGTCGGGAAGATCTCCTGGAGAAGGGAACCCACTCCAGTTTTCTTGCCTCAAGAACCCCATGGACTGAGGAGTCTGGCAGGCTAAAGTCCATGGGGTCGCAAAGAGTCAGACATGACTGAGTGACTAACACACACATAACTACTTAACTATACTTTTCTGTATGTCATATTTCAATAAAAAATCAATTAAAAATAAAGTTACAATATCTTATTTAGTTTTTCTTGAAGGGGCCTTCCTACTGTCTGATCAGTTCAGTTCATTTCAGTCCCTCAGTCGTGTCCGACTCTTTGCGACCCCATGGACCACAGCACGCCAGGCCTCCCTGTCCATCACCAACTTCCAGAGTTTACCCAAACATGTCCATTGAGTTGGTGATGCCATCCAACCATCTTATCCTCTGTCATCCCCTCTCCTCCTGCCTGCAGATACTGTCTGATACTGTTCTTTTTTTTAAGTGGTAATTCTGTCTTTTTTCACTTTTTGATAATTCTATACTTACAAAACTGTACTTTTCTGTGTCATATTTCAATAAAAAATCAATTAAAAATAAAGTATATATGTATATATACTTTAAATATATAATATACATTTAAAGTAATTATATATATATATTCCTATTGCCATTTTCTTAATTGTTTGGGGTTGATTTTGTAGATCTTTTTTCTTCTGTTGTATTTTTTGACTATATAACTCCCTTTAACATTTGTTGAAAAGCGGGTTTGGTGGTACTGAATTCTCTTAACTTTTGCTTGTCTGAAAAGCTTTTTATTTCTCCATCAATTTTGAATGAGATCCTTGCTGGATACAATGATCTTAGTTGTAGATTTTTCCATTCAGTACTTTAAATATATCCTGCCATTCCCTTCTGGCCTGTAGAGTTTCTGCTGAAAGAGCAGCTGTTAAACGTATGGGGTTTCCCTTGTATATTACTTGTTACTTCTCCCTTGCTGCTTTTAATATTCTTTCTTTGTATTTAGTCTTTGTTAGTTTGATTAGTATGTGTCTTGGTGTGTTTCTCCTTGGGTTTATCCTGTATGGGACTCTTAGCACCTCTTGGACTTAATTGACTATTTTCTTTTCCATGTTGGGGGAATTTTCAACTATAATCTCTTCAAAAATTTTCTCATACCCTTTCTTTTTTCTCTTCTTTTTCTGGAACCCCTGCAATTTGAGTGTTGGTGTGTTTGATACTGTCCCAGAGGTCTCTGAGACTATCTTCAGTTCTTTTCATTCTTTTAACTTTATTCTGCTTTTCCGAGGTTATTTCCACCGTCTTATCTTCCAGCTCACTGATTTGGTCTTCTGCTTCAGATATTCTGCTATTGACTCCTTCTAGAGTATTTTTAATTTCAGTAATTGTGTTGTTTGTCTTTGTATGCTTATTCTGTAATTCTGGGCATTTCAGTGCAAAACAGCTGTGCAGACATCTCAGCTTGGGACCATGTCAATTTTTTTTTTTCATATTTTTAAAATAATGTTTGTCTTCTCTCAAACAGAAGCAGATAATTATAAGAGAAAATCAATCAAAATAGTGGGGAACTAAAAATGCAATTGCAGAATTAAAACCACTTTAGAAGTACTAAAGCATCAGTTGTCAAACTGGCAATTTGAAATAGTGCTAGAGAAAGAATATCTTATAGAACATACTAAAACATAAAAATAAAAGTACTTGAGAAAAAGAGAACAAACTAATAAATTTAGAGACTGTGATTGAAACTGAGGATACTCGCTAAAGTTATTTATATGTGCTGTCTAGGGAACTAACTTTTCTGCATATTGAATTTGCTAGCTCTCAAGTAAGTTCATTTCTTCATATGGTTAGCAGACTTTGTTCATGATCTTTTCTTTACTTTGGTTGATTGCATGTCTATATGTGTATGTATGTGCTTTCCTGGGAGTATTTGTGAGTATGTATTTTTTGTAGGAGTTCCCAACTGAAAGCGAAGTTTTTATTTACTTCTTAGGCATTAGGTTTTGTATATATTCTAGCCAACTTTTAAACTAATTCCTTGGTTTACCTAGAACAATCCGTGTAGAGATGTGATATAAAATGACTTTTAGCAGTATTTTAAAAATAAGTGAAAGAAGAAAAATTTTCACAAAGCCATGTTGAAGAGATTTAAAACAATGATTTAAATTTTTAAATGTCTTCATATGTATACAAATGCTACAGTTGCATAGGCATGTGTAAAATATAAATATTTATGAATAATATGGCATATATAAAATGAATAAAATATGAATATGAAATATTGCATATTTGATAGTAATTTTCAATTTGAAAGTAGCTCTTAAGAATTAATAATTCTTATTTTTGGAATGACTATAATAATATTTATTGTTTTTTGTGCATCTCTGTTTCATGATATATGATTTAAAAATTTTATGATGTTTATGCATTATATGTCTAAATAGAACAATGATACAAATTTGATACATAAGGTTAGATATTTCATATTGACAGATGAAATAGCCTGTTCAGTAACCATGAATGTTATAAATGATATTATTTTTTTCTTATTTTAGAATGAAATAATTGCTCAAATTTTTATTTTGATGCATAGTATGAGTAATGAACTCTTAAATAAACAATTTTATAGAAAATGAAAGAGCAAATAAATTAGACCCATGTTCAAATATAAGTTCAATTCAATGTCCAAACTTAAGGATATAATAGCCACAGATAAATTTCAATTCTATATTCTTCTTCAGGAAGTCAAAGTCTTTCAAACACAACTTTACTGTGATCTTTACATGCTATATATTACTATGTATCACACATATTGTATAGGATTCCACCTGCAATGCAGGAGATGCAGGTTTGATCCTTAGGTCAGAAAGATCCCCTGGAGAAGGAAATGGTAACCCACTACAGTATTCTTGCCTGGGAAATCCCATGGATAGAGGGACCTTGGCAGGCTTCAGTCCCCATGGGGTTGCAAAGGAGTTGGACACAACTTTTGCACACAACTAAACAACAACACATCTATTGTATATCTATCTTGATTTTATGGTCTTAATGAGATTAATGAATTTTAAAAGTGGAGCAAGAGACAATAATCCAAACAAAAATTTTTCTTAAATTGTGATTTTTACATTTTTGCTCTGATTACATTGTTGCAATCCTGAAGCTATGAATATCTCACAAAGGTAAAAATAAAGCCAAATCCCTTATATCTTTTAGAAATAAGGCAGGAAATGTATATAAGTGCTATATATAAATGTGGTGAAAAAGAAGCTCAAGGTTTAAAATGAAAACAATTTTAATTGATTCTAAATGTTGTACTACATAATGGGACTTTTACCAGATTTATTAAGCCTCATTTTCATTATCAGAGAATAAATGAGACAGTAAGCCCCACTCTACCTACTGCATGTAGGTGTTGTATGGAAGATACAAAATAATGTGTGAAAGTTATTTGAAAATTATATAAAAATCCTTGTTTTGACAATGAAATTAATAATCACAGGAAAGCAAAGAAAACAATAAATAGATTATATTGAAAACTTGAAAGATTATATTGAAAATTTGAAACAAATAATTAAGCAGTATATGAGGAAAGGCAAACACTAAATAATTTTCCTTGGGGTTAACTAATATCTCATACTCATGTAGGTTTAATAATCACTAACAAATTAGTTAACTTTCCCCCTAATGACTTGAAAAACACTGGCCATTTGATCAAGGACTTCATTAGTAGATTTTAAATTACTTTTATTGTAGCACAGTATATTATCAACTCAACATAAGTAGCCTGGAAATAAACTAAATCTACTCAGCTTAGGTCTAAATCACACCCATAGTTATTCATAATTAATAAACTTCATTTTATTAATAATATGCTAAATATATGCAAATATAATGTGTACAATTATAGTGGATATAACAGATGAAAAGAATAGTTTAAAAATTTATCATAAGGAAAGGGCATTTAAGTAACATTTTTCTTTTAGTCTCTTGGTATTTGGAGCAAAATTGAAAAATTAATTAGTATCATGCATTTTCTGTTGTTAATGACAATCATGTGTGGCTTTAAATTGGTCTCTTCAAGTCTCTCATAATCATACAATCTTCTGCCAGACTTCCAAAAATATGTGTGTAAACTCTTGGATTTCTCTTTCTACTGAGTATATTTAAGAACGACAGGAAATTTTCTTTGTAAACTCACAGGAGGACAGATCAGTAGTGTAAAAAAAAAAAGAACGTCTTGTCTTTGCATCTTTTGCTGGCTTCTCTTGCCCTTGATCTTAGTTTCCTTGTTAACCTTTGTGGGCCCAGCCTAACCCAAAACTCCTTCAGAGGCTTCAAAATGACTTTGGCAGGAGACCGTTTATTCTCTGTAGCCTATTTCAGACTTAATAGCCCTAATGCTTTTGAGAGGCCTAAAGTAGTTTCTTTAATTTGTTCATGGTCAATCAGGCACAAATCTATACATGGCTCATTTTCTGCATAATGAACAGCATCAGATTAAGATGTCTAAATGCTATAAGGATTGAAAAAATATAGATCCTTTTTTTGTGTGACATTAGAAAATAAACACTAACCTCCAAAATGAATTTGAAGAAATACCATATCGTGTCTTTCACATATTGCTTACCTCGTTTTGAAATATCAACTGTCAAATTCTTTAAAATGCTTCTGATTTTTATACTAATCATTTTAAGTGGCTCACAGGTAAATGCTTGCTATAACAAATAGGTGAAGACCCATGGGTTAGGCTTATTACAGTTGTATCTCTATCAATTCCACCATGGATTTCTCACCATATCAACACACACATTTGAGAACCCACTCCAGTATTCTTCCTGGGAAATCCCATGGACAGAAGAGCCTGGTGGGCTACAGTCCATGCTGTTGCAAGAGTCAGACATGAATGACACTAAATGGACACTTAACCAAGACCACCAGCAGCGTATCCTTATGCTTGTTACAACACCTAATTTTTTCTAAAAAAGAGTTTGAACAGAATATGGAGAATCTACTTGCAGTACATGAATACGTTACCCCCATAAACAAGTCTTTAAAGATATGCATTTGATGATTTATAGAAAACATCATTATCGAAGTACTTAAGAGTGTATTTTTTTGCAAAATGCTAATCATTCAATTAGTAAATTTTAATGTAGTGACAGGAAGATTTATGAATTCGATTTACTTAAAATTTTCTCACTGTATGTAGTCAAATTTATTTCTTCTGCCACACTTTTTCTTCTGGAAATGAAAAAGTAAAAAACAACAACAAAATATTTTTGAGTTATGTTATGGCCACCTGATGCAAAGAGTCAACTCATTGGAAAAGACCCTGTGATGCTGGGAAAGATGGAAGGCAGGAGGAGAAGGAGACGACAGAGGATGAGATGGCTGGATGGCATCACCGACTCAATGGACATGAGTTTTAGCAAGCTCTGGGAGATGGTGAAGGACAGAGAAGCCTGGTGTGCTGCAGTCCATGGGGATGCAAAGAGTCGGACATGACTTAGTGACTGAACAATAACAGCGTGCTTCCAAGAGCCATAGCATGGAAAAAAAAAAGATAGATTGTGACTGTATTACTCTTTCAGTAACAGAACCTACAAACCATTTAATAATATAATGAGATTTCCTACTTTCAAAGATCTAATTTTCTATTCAAGTTTGATTTTAGCTAATTAGCTCGGTTTATCTGGTTGAAACATGCCTTTCTCCCTTCCCTTTCTGTGTGCTTTATTGAATAGAATTAAGCTGAAACATTTTAATATCATGTAATTATTACATAGCTGGTGTATTTAGTCAATTAAAAGGGTACTGAGAAATATGTGACTTTTTAAAAAAATCTGTTCACTTTTCATCCAAGAAAAAAGGGTAGATAATTGCAAGGTATTTGCTGGCTATCCTATGACTTATAAATTAAGAATAAATTTAGACAGAATACAAACTTATGTTTTCCCAAATTATATATTAGTTATTCACCAAATATTTTTAATATTAACAACAACCTATTTAAATTTATCATTTGTAAGCCATAAAATCAGAATATCTGTTATGAACATGCAAACAAAATAACATCCTTTTTTTGAAAGAATGGGAAATATAAAACCAAGAATTACTTATCTACTTTCAACACTTAATTCTACCAATTTCGTAATTATAGCTAATATTTATTGAGCTCCGTTGTGCTGGTCATGATGCTATGTACAAAATCTGATCATTTTGCTTAATGTTTGTAGCAATTTGATAAGTGTTACTAGGCTAGATTGTTATCCTTATTATACTCATGAAGTGACAGACACCTGTAAAGATAAAATAGTTTGTCTAAGATCACTCAGGTCAGAAGTAGCTTAGGTAGCTGTTCTAGAAGACCCTTTATAATTTATTTTTATTATTTTTAAATTTTATTAGAGTATAGCTTATTTTCAGTGTTGCATTATTTTCTTCTATACAGCAAAGTGACTCTGATGTGTGTATATATATATATATATATATTCTTTTTCATATTTTTTTCCATTATGATTTCTCACAGGATATTGACTATCATTCCTTGGACTATATAGTAGGACCTTAATGTTTATCCATCCTATATACAAAAGTTTGCCTCTGCTAATGCTAAATTCCCAATCTTTCCCTCCCCATCCACCTCCCTCTTGAAAAACTCTAAGTCTGTTGTCTATATCAGTAAGTCTGTTCTTCTTTGGTAGATATGTTGATCTGTGTTGTATTTTAGATTCCACACAGAAGTGATGTCATGGTATCTGTCTTTGTCTTTCTGACTTACATCACTTATTACTATCATCTCTATGTCCATCCATGTTGCTGCAAATGGCATTATCTCCTTTTTGATGAGTAAGTAATATCCCATTATATATAGGAACTACACCCTCTTTCTCCATTCACCTGTCAATGGACATTTAGGTTGCTTCGTTTGTCTTCACTGTTGTAGATAGTGCTACTGTGAACATAAGGGTGCATGTATCTTTTCAAATTATCGGGTTTGGGGGTTTATGTCCAGGAGTAGTTTTGATGGAAAAGTGAAATCACTCAGTCGTGTCTTTGCAACCCCATGGATTGCAGCCTAAGAGGCTCCTCTGTCCATGAGATTTTTCCAAGCAAGAATACTGAAGTGGATTTCCATTTGCTTCTCCAGGAGATCTTCCCGACCCAGGGATCAAACCCCAATCTCCCACATTGAGGCAGACGCTTTACCATCTGAGCCACCAGGGAAGTTTTGCTGGATTATATGGCGATTTTATTTTTAGTTTTTTGAGGAGCTCATATTGTTTTCCATAGAGGCTACCTCAATCTATATTTCTACCACAGTATAAGAGGCTTTCCTTTTCCCCACATCTTCTCCAGCATTTGTTGTTTGTAGACTTTTTAATGATAGCTGTTCTGACTGGTGTGAGGTGATACCCCGTTGTATTTAAATTTGTATTTCTCTAATAATTAGCAGTGTTGAGCATCTTTTCTCCTGCCTGTTGGCTATCTGTATGTCTTCTTTGGAGAAATATCTATTTAGGTCTTCTGTCCATTTTTTGATTGGATTGTTTGTTTTTTTATTGTTGAATTATATGAGCTGTTTCTATGTTTTGGAAATTAAGCCTTTGTTAATCACATCATTTTCAAATATTTTCTCCCAGTTTGTAGGCTGCATTTTCAACTTGTTTGTGGTTTCCTTCACTGTGAAGAAGCTTATGTTTTATTAAGCCCCATTTGCCTTTTTTTGTTTGTTTGTTTTTATTTCTATTGCCTTGGGAGACTGACCTAAGAAAACATTGGTACGATTCATGTCAGGGAATGTTTTGCTTATATTCACTTCTAGGAGGAGAAGACTGTTAAATTCTCCTGAATATACCTAAATCATTCTTAACATTTGCATACAATTCCTGAGAATTAAAGAGAGAGAGAGATCCAATTGATATGTTGTTACAAAAGCTATGTTTCCCAGAAACATTTGCTGGTTTCTCCAATATAGCAACCATTAGCTACACATGTCTTTTGAACACTTGAAACTGAAATGTGTTTTAGATGCTTCAAGAGAATACTTGAAGTTAAGATATGCTTTAAGTATAAATACATATTGAATTTCAAATACTTAGTATGAAAAAAGGAATATATCAGCAATATTTAAAAAATCTATTTACATGTTGAAATAAAGATATTTTGGAAATATTGACTTAAGCAAAATATATTGGTAAAATTAATTTAGTTAATATACTAGATATTTTGGTGACTGATTTTTACAATTAAATTGATTCATATATATATTACCTTTGCATATAATTTTGTACTCTTGTGTACATTTTGATTTGTTCCAAAAATGTTACATTTTTAAAGAGCAGAAAATATACATTTCATTTAATTTTTAATAATTCATCTGCTGGACTGAAATACTAAAGACTGGCTGGCTGGCACATGACTGTGATAAACTGCCTGTGGGTGCTAGTCACTTCTATCCTTCTTTGGTGGTGGTAATCTTGTGATTATATTTGGGCAGTCTTTCCTTTTCTAAACAACCATAGACAACCAGTCATAACAATTCCACTTTCCTTAACAGTGATATGCTTATATATGAGCCAATGATGCAGTGCAGTCCAAAAAGCTTTTTTGAGAACAAGTCTGCTGAGATGATTCTGGGATTTTTCTTTTTAGCATAAAGAGATTACTATGGTGTAATTCATCATTGATTGATATTTGGTTGAATAGCATGCCTGGAGCTGTGATGGACACCCTTCTGCATTACAGTAAGGATAGCTAAATTGACAGAGTAAGACTGAAAGGAACCTAGGTTTCTGATGGCATTAGCTTTATTTTCTTTCTTCTTCATTTATTCATTCATTTATTAGTCATCATCTTTATTCTTTATATATCTGTACATTGTCATTGATGAAATAAAGATGAAAATTGAGCAGCTTTAGCTGGTGATCAATATTATCTAAAAATGATAGGGCCTGTAAATTATTATTTTAAAAAGTGTAAGATTATCTCTTTCATAGATTTTCATCAGTCTTAATAGTCAGATAGTTTATAATTCTATCCTAAACATCCTGTAGCTTCTGACCCTGTATAGATCCCAGTTGCATCTAATATCATCTTATCTTTATATGTTTCATTGTGTATTTTCCTGATAATTATTCTTATTGTATTCTTATTTCTATGTCATTTATTTGGAATACTTTTCTTTATTATGTATATGCCTTTTGATGTCCATGCTTTTAGTCTGCCTAAATATTTACATAAAAATGCATATCTGAAGTCTTAAAAATAAATATATTTTTCCCTGAACAATAATATAGATTCACATGATTCTGGGGTTGAAAGGGTATAGGAGATATTTACTCTACCTCACTTTATAAGTTGTTGTTCTTGTGATTTAGTTGCTGATTCGTATCCAACTCTTTTGCAACCCCATAGACTGTAACCCATCAGACTCCTCTGTCCATGGGGTTTCCCAGGCAAGAATACTAAAGTGGATTGACATTATAATAAGTACATTGTTACAAAGGAGACTATAGAGCTGGTTCTAGCAATGTTAGGATGAAAAAACAGCTCCTGATATGACCAGCTCAAAATTTTTCTCATGAAATAATGACCAAATCTTGACTATCTTTCAGTTTTATATTTTCTATTTCTAGATTATCACAAATTCTAACATCATGTACCCAAATATATGGTACCCATATCTTACAAAATCATCAGCCTTATCTCTTTCACTTAAGTTATCTCTATGACAGTTCTGTTTTTGACCAGGACTCCCCTATTTTTCCACAGAGACAAACTTCATGTTGTGCCGAGGTGAGGCTGTGTCCTCAATGTTTTATTTATTAGTATAATTTCATGAGCCAGGCTCAGAGGATTAGAACACTTTTTAGGAAAGGTGGACAGAGATATGGTAGTAAAGATGGATACAGAATCCACCTTGATTGTAATTAATAAGTGATGAAACTAAAATGAAACAACTTTGACTCTTCAAAGAAGTGGGCTGTTGACCTTAGGAAAGCTTGTATTACAGATAGCAATGATATATTGATTTCCTCTGATCATCTTCACCACCTCTATTTAAGAGCTATTTATTTCATCTGATAAGCTCTGATGTCTATTCCCCAGTCCCTTAATAATTTCCAGTCAGTGATCATACTTTTGCTTTACATGCAAATAATTTTAAGCTTCTTTTGCTTATTTCTTATTAACAAAAATATTTTACCTTTACAAAGTGAGCCTATAACATGTGCAATACACACAGCAAATAAGTCTGATGAAAATATGGCCATTGAGGAAGGAGGAAGGAATCTTTTCCATTCCTCTGCTTTAATCAGATTTTTTTGGCACAGATTATCACATTGGTTTAGGAAGTCAGACCATTTCCAACAATCACCGTTCCAGAGTCATTCAGGTTTGTAGACAAACCTGAGAAAGACATTTAATGTGAAGCTATACCATAAAAATGTAAACATCCTCCTAAGTTTATCTCATTGCCTCTCTTCTTGTATAGCATCTAGTCTGCTCATGTACTATCAAGCTAGGATTCTAAAAAAATCAAATTCAATCCTTTCTTTTCTGTCTTTAAGATAATTGCCATTTTTCATTGATTTCATAGTAAAAATGAAAATCATATCTTTAAATCCAAGGGATTTCATGATCTGAACCCTTTTAATAAGTCTAGCGTCAATTTTCAATAATCACACTCCCTGAACTCTGTAACTTAGCCAGCTTCAATGGGTATTAGATGTTCTTGCATGGTATTTGTAACAATTTCCCAATCCTGACTATTCATGGTTATGCTTTATTCATTTTCTGTGCTCAAGTGTGGCATCCCCTTCACAAATCATTCCCTGAAATGACATGACCAGCATAGTTCTTTTATTTCTACACAAAGCACCTTCTATTACACAAATGTACTTCAGCTGGTATTGAGGGGATAGTTTATAAAATAGCTATTTATTGTTTTTAATTATTTTTAGATAGAAAAATTTACATTTAACCTTTTCAAAAATATTTGTGTTTCTTGTAGCATAATCATCCTGCACATAATAATTTGAATGATGACTTTTAGGTATGCATATGTGAGAGGTGTAGACTAGACTGATTGACATTAAGTCAAAAGTTTTGCCCTGGTTTAATGGTAAAGAATTCTCCTGCTAATGCAAGGAGACACGTGTTTGATCCCTAGGTCAAGAAGAGCTCCAGGAGTAGGAAATGGCAACACACTTCAGTGTTCTTGCTTGAAATCCCATGGTCAGAGGAGCCTGGCAGGCTACTACAGGCAGTCCATGGGATCACAAAGAGTTGGACATGACTTAGCAACTAAACAGCAATAAATATTTTTATGAGTTAGGGCCTGTGCCCCAAGAGTAGTTTACAAATTTTGATATTACACTGGCATTAGAGCCTCCGTTCTTCTGGAGGAAGCTGGAATGGGGAAACCTGCCCTCTCTTCTTCCTCATTATTGGAGAATTTTAAAATCACCGGGATGAGGCGGCCCAATCTGCGTAAGGTTCAGTGAGAGCCCTAGGAGGAAACATTACAAGATCTGAGTAGATACTGAATAAATATCTGTGAAAACAATGAATGGTGTAATATATTTTCTGGAATCTAAGGTGCCTTAGAATTTTTAAGAGGACTATAACTAAACTATAGCATTGATGAAACAAAACTAAATACTGTCACATAAGATGTACTTACAAATTATAAAATATATGTTCCTTTTGGAAAAATAAAAAATATATATATGTCATTGACAATTAAGAAAATATGCTAAGTAATTTGACTAAAGTAAAAATTTCTGGTATGTGGAATAAATGACACAAAAATGCAAGTCTGGTAACAACTGTTTCAGAACTGAAATATGACCCTTCACTTATAAGTTTTATAAATGTTTAAAATCCCATTTGCATCATTTCATTTCAGTTTATAAACTAGATAAAGAAAAATGAGACTCAGGGGCCTATTTTATGAAGCTTGTACATTTACCTAGGTATATATGGAAGTGAAAATATGATCTCTTTTAGTTGAGTAATTTCTGAATTCCCCAGTTGTTTCATCAAACAGACAGATTTTTTATCAAAAGAAATTTATGCTTAAATATATGAAATAGTTTAGAAATTATACTCAGAGACCTCAAGAACACTGGAGATGGGTGTTTTCTCTCTGTGTTTGTGGAGATGAAAGACGCTCTTCTCCATATCTTGCAAAAATTTTATGCAGAAATTATTAGAGCCCATGTGCTAGAGTACCTCAGAGCATCTATCCATCAATTTATATCACCATTGCCTACCTATGATGTAATATGCTAAGAAAATATCATTGCCTATTATGTAACAGAAAGACAAATTAGACAAAGCTCATGCTTGCAAGAAGTATAGCGGACTAAATATTGATAAAAAATGCTGTTTTGATCAAGAAGTGTCGTCAGCAAGATGGTAGAATATGAGTTTTCTACTGTCATTTCCTCTCAGAACATTGATTTTTCACTGCCACCCACAATCAAGAGTACCTCTGTGGGAGTCTGGGAGTTCGGAAGAGAAGCTCCACCACATTGATGGGGCAAAAAAGTCAGAGAATAGACACATTGAAGAGGCCCAGAAGAACGGTTTCCCTTTGCTCCCAGCATCCGTCCTTTAGAGCAGCACAATTTGGTGTGGAGCCTGTGCTTTCTTCCGCGTGGGAAAGTGACAGAGGAGCCAGTTAAAACTCAGCAACCCAGACACGTGGGGCTCTGGTCAAGAGGTCATGTTTTTCTTTCCTCCACAAAAATAATGAGGTGAGGCTTCCCTGTGGTTGAGTGGTAAAGAGTCCATCATCCAGTATGTATGAGACAAGGGTGTGCTCCCTGGCCCATGAAGATCCCACCCACAGAACAACTAAGCCCCTGTGCCCCAATTGCGAAGTCTGCGCTCCAGACCTCAGGGATGCAGCAGCTGAGCCCACAGCCAGGGCTTCGGGAGCCCGCATGTCACAGAGCCCGTGCCCCACAGCAAGAGAAGCCACCACGGTGACAGCAGTGAAGAGCAGCCCATGCTCACAGCAGCTAGAGAAGCCTGCACGGCGACGAAGACCCAGCACAGTGAAAAGTGAATAAACTCATATCTGCCAGAAAATAATAATGAGGCAAGCCATGAATGGCATGGCTGTGACTTGAAAGAGGCTAGGAGAACCAGGCTGGGAGAACATCTGTGGATCCTACTAAACACATCATGACCCCAATCAGGGAGCTTAGCCCCAACTGCTTGTCTGTGGACCCCACTATTAGGCTATAGAGACCCTAAATGCTACAAGGGTTTCACCCACCATTCCACCTCCCCGCCATGGAAGACTTCGATCCACCACTGTGGATATGCTGAGTCTTGGCAGATGGCTCCTGAATATATGCAGAAAGCCAGCCCACTCTGTGGGATCAGATGAAGGCACAAAAAATTAAGAATTTAAAGGCATTACCCCAGCAAAAACAAAAGCCTCTGAACCTAGCCTGGCCTTGGGGGATTGAGAAAAAAACATACGATCTTAAGAATTCTCCCAAAGGGAGTAAGTCTTAGAGGTGATCACAATGTCTAGCTAACCTGATTGGTGAAGGTAATTTTTCTCCCAAAGGAAATCAGTAAGACTGGAAGACATGACTGTTTCTTTAAATGTGAAGACAGCAACCTAAGATTTCAAGGACCAGGAAAAATCAAGAAAATATGACATCACCAAGAGAACATAATGATTTCCCAATAATGGATCTAAAGTAATGGAGGTCTATAAATTACCTGACAAGGAATTCAAAGCCAGTGTTTTAAGGAATCTCAGCGAGCTCCAGAAGAACACAAGTAGGTACTGAAAATAAATCAGCAAAACAAAACAAGGACAAAATGAGAATTTCAATGAAAAGATAGAAATCATAAAAAGGATGAAACAAATTCTGGAGTTGAAGGATACAGTGAATGAAATGAAAAATACAATGAAGTATATCAATAACAGATTTGATCAAGCAGTAGAACGAATCTCTGATCACAAATACAAATTACTTAAAATTATAAAATCAGAGGAGAATTAGGCAAACAAAGAAATAAGATTCATCCAATTCAGAAAGGAAGAAGTAAAACCATCTCTTTGTAGATGGCATGATCTTATACATAGAAAAGCTTAAAGACTCCAAAATATGCTGGAACTAATTAATAAATTCAGTAAACTTGCAGGATACAAATTTAGCTTACAAAAATCTGTTGCATTTCTGTATACTATAAACAAAAGTTAAATTGCTTATACTGTTACTAATGTCACAATTTATTTTGCCATCTTTCCAAAGAATTTTTGGAAACCTAGATATTTCCTGAATTCAATAGTGATCTAATAAAAACATCTGTATTGTTTTCTTTTTCCTCTCTGTCTCAGACACACACACACAAACACACTTACACACAAATACATCTCCATTACTGTTGACATTCAGAATCTAGTATGCCAAAGATAAGTCAATATAGTTACACCTAATGCCAATGAAGTTGAGCTTGGGTTTCCAGAATGGGGTTGCTACCCTTGAGTATACTGTGTGGAATATGGACACATACAGCTTATATTTTAGTGTTCAGGTGAGCTTAGCTTTCTTCCACCAAAAACAAAAGGACATTAGAAAAGTCCATGAATTGTATCATCAAGAGCTGAAGTTCTTAGAGATATGGTGGCCACAGTATATGTTTTGTCTAACAAGATGAAAATGAACTTTAATTGGATAAGCCAGAATTAAACACCCAAAAAGTAATCCACTGTTTGAATATGAAGTAAATTAAGATATGAAATAATTGTTACATTTTGAGTAAATGTGGCTTATGGCTTTTAGTTTCTGATAGATAACCTGTTATATAGTGAGCACTTGATAAATACCTGTTAAACTGCTTAATTGATTAGTTAAATTTAAGTAGATTCACTTGACATTGTGCACATATATATATATATTGTTGAAGAGACTTTCTGCTACTCTATAGATGGAATTCTTTGTTTAGCAGTGAATCAAGTTTGCATTGTCAAAGCATTATAAATAATATATATTCTTGGGCTTCCAGTTTTTACACAATGATCCATAGACCAGACATAGAGTATTGTATTAGAATTATAGAGCTGGTTGTAAATGTTTTAAATTTATCAGTAATGTACATGTGAAAGAATGGAAATTTAAAATTCTAAAGCTGCTTCTTAGTTTAATTTGTAAGCTTATGGACTGATGCTCAGAGCAGGAGAGAGAAGTACAGAGGAAGAGGAATGCAAAGACCCTGGTTTCCGCTTCTCATATACTGGAACATCAACCAATGTAATACATGATACCCAGGTATGTACATATTATAAAAATCCTATGCAATGTTTTGTTTGTGTGTGTATGTATGGTTTCTTGTTTGTTTCCTTGTTTGTGTTTTGCTTTAGCAAATTATCACAAACTTAGTGGCTTACAGTAGCACAGGTTTATTCATTTGAAGTTCTGTAGGTCAGAGTCTAGAATGAGTTCCATAATGCTAAAATCAAGGTTGGCAGCAGGTTTATATTGCTTTCTGGAAACTCTAGGGAAAGAACTGACTTTCTTGTTTATTCAGATTGCTGGCAGACCTATGTTCCTTACTGTTGGAAATGACCATGGTCACTGTTCTCTTAGTATCTGCAAGCAGTGCACAATTTACAAACTGTTGTATTCCTTGGCTTGTGGTCTCATTCCTTCATTTTCAAATCCAGGAATGGTGCATTGAGGTCCACTGATACTACATTGGCAGGGGGATTATTTACCCACCGCTGCCATCTTTGAACCAACTGCTCCAACAGAACACACGTAAATCCATGGCTGATTCATGTCAACATATGGCAAAAACCACTACAGTATTGTAAAGTAATTAGCCTTCAACTAATTAAAAAAAAGAAAAAAAAATTCATTTAAAGGTAAATAATTAATTAAAAAAAAAGATAAATAATTGTTATTCCTCTTTTTTAGTGTCATCTCTCTGACTGAAGCTTTCTTCTACTTTTAAAAGTCAGAATTGCATTTAATCTACCCAGATTATCCAGGATAACTTTCCAATTCATGGCCTATAAACAATTCTATCTGCAAAATTCTCCTTGTCATGTAACTTAACATATACAGGCATAACATCAAGATTAGTATGAGAATATCTTTGGGGGTCTCACAGGAGATTTCAGTTCAGAAAAGTGCAGCTTGATTAAGCAGCTGCTGTGAATAATTGATTTTATTGTTGTTGTTGTTGTTAGGAAATGAGCAGAGGTATCTTCCTCATTTAAGGAAACAGTCATCGTGATTCTAGCATCTAGTTCCCAGGATTCTAGGCAAATACCCAACCACAGTACCCAGATGTATTTGCTAGAAAAGTGGAGGAATCAGTTTTGAGCATAGTTCCTTCATGGTCTCTGAACTGAGTTATCCACTGCCATACTAATGCTTCATAAACATCAACTCCCAAATTCTCATTTATTGTTCTCTCTTGTTTTGGGGGTTCTGCTGAGGTAGAACTGCTTTAAGCTGGGCCATCAATTTTCAGTCTTAGGTCTCTTCTACAAATTTCTCATTTGAAAACCCAGAGTTAAGAAACAACAGCTAACTGGGTATGCTCTTTTCATAATGATTGTTAGAAGTACCAACAGGCTGGAAGAGAATGTGTGTCAGTTTGTTTTGACTTTTATTTTAATTTCTATTTGTTTTGAACTAAAACCTTGAATAATACAAAGGATACATTGAGTGATTGAAATAATTTTCATTGAGTGATTTTTGGAACAAACTATAAATGCTTCTTATAGGTTATTCCGGTTGAAAAGAGTAATCCATGGGAGACACTGCTGAGTCAGATAGTATATGAAGAAGAAGCAACTTAAAGAGATGTTTTCCTTTAACTATGGCCTTAGAATCCATTTCCTCAGAATAACATATGGTAGTGATTTTTGTTTATTGTAATTAATTTTATTGGAGTAGGAGGTTCACAGATGGGAGCAGTGGTAAAGAATCCTCCATCAAAACAAGAGACACAAGCGACCCAGGTTCAATCGTGAGTCAGGAAGATGCCCTCGAGCAGGAAATGGCAACTCACTCTAGTATTCTTGCGTGGAAAATTCCAAGGACAGAGGAGCCTGGCAGGATATAGTCCATGGGGTCTCAAAACACTGGACATGACTGAGCGCACACAGACACACACACGCACAGTTCATTGACAGTGTTAGGTTGCTTTCTGCTGTACAGTAAAGTGCATCAGTTATACACATACATATGTTCACTCCTTTTAGATTTTATTCCCATGTAGGTCATTAAGGTTACTGAGTAGAGCTCTTTGTGTATACAGTAGGTTCTTACTAGTTACATATTTTATATGTAGCAGTGTGTATATGTCAATCCCAATCTGTCAATTTATCTCTTCCCCCTTGGGAACCATAAATTTGTTTTTGACCTCTGTGACTCTATTTCTGTTTTGTAAATAGGTTCATTTGTACCATTTTCCAGTTCAGTTCAGTTGCTTAGTCATGTTCAACTCTTTGTGACCCAATGGACTGAAGAACGCCAGATTTCCCTGTCCATCACCAATACCCAGAGCTTGCTCAAACTGATGTCCATCAAGTTGGCGATGTCATCCAACCATCTCATCATCTGTTGTTCCCTATTCCTCCTGTCTTCAAACTTTCCCAGCATCAGGGTCTTTTCAGATGAGTCAGCTCTTTGCATCATGTGGTCAAAGTATTGGAGTTTCAGCTTCAGCATCAGTCTTTCCAATGAATATTCAGGACTGATTTCTCTTAGGATTGACTGGTTTGATCTCCTTGCTGTCCAAGGGACTCTCAAGAGGCTTCTCCCACACCACAGTTCAAAATCATCAGTTCTTTGGTGCTCAGCTTTGTTTATAGCCCAACTTTCTCATCCATACGTGACTACTGGAAAAACCATAGTTTTGACTAGGTGGACCTTTGTTGGCAAAGTAATGTCCCTGCTTTTTCATTGTGCTGTCTAGGTTGGTCATAGCCTTTCTTCCAAGAAGAAAGTGTCTTTTAATTTCATGGGTGCAGTCACCATCTGCAGTGATTTTGGAGCCCCCAAAAATAAAGTCTCTCACTGTTTCCATTGTTTCCCCATCAATTTGCCATGAAGTGATAGGACCAGATTCCTTGATCTTAGTTTTCTGAATGTTGAGCTTTAAGCTAACTTTTTCACTCTTCTCTTTCACTTTCATGAAGAGACTCTAGTTCTTCTTTGCTTTCTGCCATAAGGGTGGTGTCATCTGCATATCCGAGGTTATTGATATTTCTCCTGGCTATCTTGATTCCAGCTTGTGCTTCTTCCAGCCCAGCATGTCTCATGATATACTCTGCATATAAGTTAAATAAGCAGGGTGACAATATACAGCCTTGATGTATTCTTTTTCCAATTTGGAGCCAGTCTGTTGTTCCATGTCCAGTTCTAACTATTGCTTCTTGACCTGCCTACAGATTTTTCAGGAGGCAGGTCTGGTGGTCTGGTACTCCCATCTCTTGAAGAATTTTTCACAGTTTGTTGTGATCTACACAGTCAAAGGCTTTGGTGTAGTCAATAAAGAAGAAGTAGATGCTTTTCTGGAACTCTCTTGCTTTTTCGATGATCCAGCAGATGTTGGCAATTTGGGCTCTGGTTCCTCTGCCTTTTCTAAATCCAGCTTGAACATCTGGAAGTTCACAGTTCATGTACTGTTGAAGCCTGGCTTGGAGAATTTTGAGCATCACCTTGCTAGCATGTAAAATGAGTGTAATTGCTCGGTAGTTTGACCATTCTTTGGCATTGCCTTTGGGATTGGAATGAAAACTGACGTTTTCATGTCCTGTGGCCAAAATGGTCCTGTACCTTTTTTAATTGTTATTATTTTTTAATCACCAAAAAGTCTTTTTTGCCCTATTGGATATCTCCTTTATAAGAATATATTGTTTCTATATCTGTGACTCTGATTTCAAATTAGTTTCTCAATGTCAATTTCCATGCAGATTTTAACTACTCTTCAACTAATATGCATTTAATTAAGTTACATCATTGCTTTCTCTTAATGAAAGCAATTGGTTCCTAATCTTCTAACAAAATCTTTATTAAACCTTACTATTCTTCATTCTTCAGTCATAGCGAATTATTTTAGATTGCTTTAAAGTGTTCAATATGTATTCATATATTTGATCTCATCTTCTCAACTCAGAACAGTCCTCTGTATGAGGCAGAATAAAGAATAGTGGGTCTATGTTTTTCTACTTCAAATCTCAAAACCAAGTATCAACCTATAATGCCCAGATTCTTTAGAAAAGATTGTAAATTCCTAGTTTTTCCTTCAAAACACGGCACTTAATTTTAGTTACCTAATAATTTTTCTTTGAAAATTGTTTTTATAATAGAGTTTAATTAATATTTAATATAATTTAGGTGGTAAATTATAATATGTAACAGAGATATGATTGCCTCTTTTTGAAGAAATATCATTAAAATTGCTATGATGGTGTAGTGGTTACATGCAGGCCAAACATTGGCTTAAATCCCACTACTTTACTCACTAGCTATAGGGATTTACTTAATTCTTTAAATTTATCCTTTTTTAATGAAAGGAGGTTAAAGTAGCTATAATATTTTAAGAATTACTCGACAACAGTCATGTAAGCATTTAACACGTATTCCAGCCTCTCAACTACTATTCCTGTAGCACTGACACTTTTTCCCATTAGTGACATAGTATGCCATTTAGTCTGAATGGCTGAAAATAATACTTTTGAAATGAAAAAAATAAAATCCGAGTATCTGAGTTCGCTTCCATACTTCAGTCTAGATTTTAAAGGTGGTATAGTGTATTGCTTCATACTGTGGATCCCAGAATCAGAGTTTCTTGTTGAATTTTTTACTTTTTAACCTAGAGAATACTAAAGTAGTCACTTAATCTTTTTATTCCTTGGTTACTGCATCTGTAAAATTAAAGTGGTAATAGCATAAATCAATTAGCAAGGTTATAAATCTTACATAAATCTATGTAAAGGCTCAGGAGCATGTCTTACTAAAGCTAGTCATTCATGTCAAATTTTTTTCACATTTTATAAAATTTGTATGAGGGAAATATTTACTTTTGTGTGATGTCAGCATTTGACATTAGATATAATGTTATAGTCTTGTCCTGCATGGATGGGAGATATAAGAAAGTGCTACAAAAATTCTTATTAAATGTTCTATGTATATAAATGGTTTTATGTCACTGACAAGTATATTTTGAATATAAAATTATGCTTATGATTTATGAACCCTATGAGACCAATAACAATATTGTTGCTATAATTTTATTTTGCATTTGCATAGCCCTTTAAAATTTAGAAAGTTGATTCATGTACAAAATTGTGTTTAATATTTACAAGAGTAATTTGTGAGGTTTACTTAAACAGGATTACTGATAAGAAAACTAATGCTCAGAAACATTAAATAATTTGATGAATGTTAAGCAAATAGTAAGTATAAGAGTTTGAATTTCAATCGTGGTCTTCTGACATCCATAATAGTGAGATTTTCCTTGGAATCTAACAGAAAATATTTTATTTAGGGATAGGTGTTACCTCACCCTTTAAGACAGGAGTAGAATCTCAGAATTTGACTTAGAATATGTAAGCAAAAAAAAAAAAAAAAAAACTTCAAAAGAAAAAAAAATTTTCCCCAAAGAAACCTGGTAACTAGCAAGTATGTCCTAAAATGAAGCCATGCAGTCTCCAAAAAATTAAGCCATTTCCTTTGTGATTTTTTTTAAGCTGGTTTTTCCCCTTGAGATAAAAAACATTTATACTTACAGCCAGAAAAATTTACTTGTAATTTTCACTAGTTCCACCTGGGATATCCTTCACTTTCATAAAACCATGGGCCATGTGGCCCATTTGACTCTGTGATGAAAGCTCACATTCATGTAAGTTACTTATTTTATAGATATTCAAAGTAAGTTTTATTTACTTATGTCATGGATGAGAAATCTAAGCCTGTCACATTTAGGGAAAATATACAAGAGATCTGGAAATGTGAATGAATAATCCATGTTAAGAAATATATTATAGTGTTTAAAACAATTCAAAAACAGAGGTACCAGGCACATTTGCTGTTGAAAAAATAAAACTTCTTCCTTAAAAAAAAAAAAAAAAAAAAAGTTTGTCTGTGTATCTTCTCTTTCTACAAATGTATATATGTATATATATATATTTTTTTTCCTTTTCTCCAGAGGAGGTCAAAGTACAGTCAACATATGGTGAAATTAATCAAGCATCTCATTTATTGTGTCTGATTGAATTTTAATGGAGCTGATAATCCAGTTTGACAACTTGCTGAATTGTCAAATATATTTAAAAAAAAACTCTTCTCATTATGTATGACAGATAGTTAAGTGCTATAAATTATGGGACTCTGTAGGAGTAGGCTGTGTTATGAAGCCAAATGACAAGCACTTCTAGAGAGGGAGGAACTGTTCTTAAGTGACCTCTGATAATAATTCACAAAGAGAATTCACAGGCAATTCTACACAGCCTCTTTTATTCTAGTCAAAACAACAGTTTCTTACTTGAACAAGAAACAAGGAGATAAATGGATAGATAGAACTCTTGAAAATAAGGTAATAGAAACTTCCTAAGTTGAAATGAACAGAAGGAATGGAGAACAGATCAATAAATGGACACAACAACCAAGAACTATGGGACAATTTCAAAAGTATGACATATGCATAATTGGAAAATCAGAATGAGAAGATAGAGAAATAAGATGAAAAGTTCTGGATAGGATATTTGTAGCTAAGGAGAGAATTTTCTAAAATTAATGACGGACCCCAAACCATATCAGGGAACATAAAAAAGGCACTTCCAATAAAACAAAATAAACAAACAGTAAGCCCTTTGTGTATCCTATCAAACTTCAGGGAACCAGATTAAAAAAAAAGAAAATCTTAAAACTGGAGGAAAAACAGTTTTCCTATAATCAAGTAAGTCTAAGAAAACGAATGGACCTCTTGTCAGAAACCATCCAAGCAGAGAAGAGAGTGAAATATTTAATATGCTGGAAGAAAAAAATGAAGAAACTTAGAATTGTATATACAACAAATTATCCTTCAAAAGTAAATGAGAAATAAAGACTTTCTCCTTGAAAAATGAAAATAAAACTGAAGGATCTTGTGACTAGTACATAAATGTAAAAATAAGTTCTTTGGATAGACAGAAGCAAGATTGGATTTATATAAAGAAATTTAAGATGTTAGAAAAGGGAGGAAAAATGAAGGTAAATTAAATATTGGTGTAAAAATAATTCTGTGTAGAGAGATAGCAATAAAAATGCATTGGTTGATGATGACATATGTTTAAGTTAAATGAATGACAGAAATAGCGAGGGGATGAAAATGAAGAATTAGAAATAATGTTAAGGGTCCTCGCATCATATGTGAAATAGTATGCTGCTGTTTGAAGACAAAAAGTGAAGGGCGATGACTAAGAAAATGACTTAATAAATCTCAAAAGAAATTTAAAATATTGAAATAAATAAAAATAAAAGACAACTTTATAGTGTATGAGATGTAGTAAGTGCAATGCTTTAGAGGAGAGGTTTATAACACCAAGTAATATGTGTATTTGGAAAGCAGAAAGACCTAAAATCAATACTAAGCTTTCTTCTTAGGAAAATGAGAGATACACATGCTTAAATAAAGCAGAGTAAAATAAATAAAAAACCCCAGCAGAAATCAATGGAATGGAGAAAAAGGAAAACAGTTGAGAAATCGATCTAATGAAATCCTTATTCTTTTGAAAAAAATCAGTAAAACTGACAAACCTTTAGAAAACCAAAAAAAAAGCAAAGATGTAGATATTGCCAATCTCAGAGGACTCATCACTACTGATGTCATGGATATTAAAATAAAACTATGGTTAACTTTCTGATAATAAATGGAATAACTTATATGAAATGGGCCACTTCTGTGTAGGACACAAAATAGCAAAACTCATACACGGAAAGGTGGTTAATACAAATAGCCATATATCATTTAGAATTTAAATTGGAAATTAATAACCTTCTATTAGAAAACATCAGACCCAGATAATTTCATTGGTGAGTTCTACTGCCTTTAAGGAATAAATTTCACTAATTCTTCCAAAATTTTTCCAGAAAATAGAGGAAGAAGGCATACAACTAAATCATTCTGTGAAGTTGGCATTACTTTAATATCAAAATTATATAATAAGACAATAAAGCTACAAATCAATATCTCTATTGGACATTGATGCAAAAAAATTTCAAGAAAAAATTAGCCTAGTCCACAAATATTTTTAAAAATTATATGCTACAACCGACTGAGTTTTTCATATATGCACAGCTATATCAACACTGAAACTGATAAAATTTGCTACATCAACAGGCTAAAGGGAAACAAATATATGATGAAATAAATTGGCAACAAAATGTTTAAAAAGAAACAAATATTTGATATAATTCTAAACTCATTTGTGACAAAATTTGAAAATAGGAGTAAAGAGGATCTTCCTCAACTTGACAAAGAAAATCTACAAAACCTATAGCTAACATCATACTTAATGATGAAAAACTAAACATTTTCTTCCTCCAGTTGGGAACAAAACAGTGATGTTCTTTTCATTGCTTCTAAACATATCAGAAACAACCAAGATTTCTTTAAATATATGAATGAACAAACTGAAGTACGTCCATACAAGGGAATACTGTTTGGCAATTGAAGGGAATAAGTTATCAAGAAACAAAAAGACATGGAGGAAACCAAAATATATATTGTTAAATGAAAGACACCAGTTCTAAAAAGAGAAGACAATAAATGACTTCACTGATTTGCAATCTGGAAAAGTCAAAACTATAGAAACAATAAATAAACCTGTGGTTTCCAGGTACAAGGAGAGAAGGAAAGAGTGGACATCGAACAGCTAAGCACACAGGAGATTTTAGGGTGGTAACACCGAAACAGAGATCAAATTGCCAACATCCGCTGGATCATCAAAAAAGCAAGAGAGTTCGAGAAAAACATCTATTTCTGCTTTATTGACTATGCCAAAGTCTTAGACTGTGTGGATCACAATAAACTGTGGAAAATTTTTCAAGAGATGGGACTACCAGGCCACCTGACCTGCCTCTTGGGAAACCTATATGCAGGTCAGGAAGCAACAGTTAGAACTGGACATGGAACAACAGGCTGGTTCCAAATAGGGAAAGGAGTACGTCAAGGCTGTATATTGTCACCCTGCTTGTTTAACTTATATGCAGAGTACATCATGAGAAACGCTGGGCTGGAAGAAGCACAAGCTGGACTCAAGATTGCAGGGAGAAATATCAATAACCTCAGATATGCAGATGACATCACCCTTATGGCAGAAAGTGAAGAGGAACTAAAAAGACTCTTCATGAAAGTGAAAGAGGAGAGTGAAAAAGTTGGCTTAATGCTCAACATTCAGAAAACTAAGATCATGGCATCTGATCCCGTCATCTCATGGGAAATAGATGGGGAGACAGTGAAAACAGTGTCAGACTTTATTTTTTTGGGCTCCAAATCACTGCGGATGGTGACTTCAGCCATGAAATTAAAAGACCCTTACTCCTTGGAAGGAAAGTTATGACCATCCTAGATAGCATATTAAAAAGCAGAGATATAAAGGTCCATCTAGTCAAAGCTTTGGTTTTTCCAGTAGTCACGTATGGATGTGAGAATTGGACTATAAAGAAAGCTGAGCACCAAAAAATTGATGCTTTTGAACTGTGGTGTTGGAGAAGACTCTTGAGAGTCCCTTGGACTGCAAGGAGATCCAACCAGTCCATCCTAAAGGAGATCAGTCCTGAATATTAATTGAAAGGACTGATACTGAAGGTGAATCCAATACTTTGGCCACCTACAGCGAAAAACTGACTCCCTGGAAAAGACCCTGATGCTGGGAAAGATTGAAGGCGGGAGGAGAAGGGGACGACAGGATGAGATGGTTGGATGGCATCGCTGACTCAATGGACATGAGTTTGTGTAAAATCTGGGAGTTGGTGATGGAGAGCCGGTTGTGGCGTGCTGCTGTCCATGAAGTCGCAAAGAATCAGACACGACTGAGCAAGTGAACTCTTTGCTTTCATCAAGAGGCTCTTGAATTCCTCTTCACTTTCTGCCATTAAGAGTGGTATCATCTGCATATCTGAGGTTATTGGTCTTTCTCCCTGTAATCTTGATTCCAGCTTGTGCTTCATTCAACCCAGCATTTTGCATGATGTATGTACTCTGTAGAGTGGCAATATAAAACCTTGACATACTCCTTCCCCAACTTGGAACCAGTCTGTTCCACGTCTGGTTCTGTTGCTTCTGGACACACATACAGATTTCTCAGGAGGCAGGTAAGGTGGTCTGGTATTCCCATTTCTTTAAGAATTTTCTACAGTTTTTTTTGTGATCCATACAGTCAAAATTTTTAGCGTAGTCAGTGAAACAGAAGTAGATGTTTTTCTGGAATTTTCTTTCTTCTTTTTTTTTTCTATGATCCAACAGATGTTGACAATTTGATCTCTAGTTGTATTTTTGTTCTGTATTGTTATTTAGTCACTAAGTCATGTCTAACTCTTCTACAACGCTATGGACTGTAGCCCACCCAGTTCCTCTGTCCATGGAATTTTCAAGGAGAGAATACTGGAGTGGCTTGCTATTTCCTTCTGCAGGGGATCTTCTTGACCCAATGATCAAACTCACATTTCCTGCATTAGCAGGTGGATTCTTTACCACTAAGCCACCAGGGAAGCCCCCATAAATGAATCATAGAACAAAATAGATAAAAATCCATTAATACATACTAATATATAATAGTTATTGGATACTTTAATAAATGGGAGAGAATAGACAAATATTCCATCTGGAAAAATCACAAATAATTTACATAAATAATTCACCATTAAGAAAGTGGAGCATAACTTTCAACTCCTTAAATATTGGGTGCATGTAGTGACCTCCAAAAAGCACAGTTTGAAAGAGGAAAATAAATCAGATTAATATTACAGTGGATAACCCTGAAAGACACTACTTTAAACTAGTTGATAAAGGTTAAACTTAACAAAGCTGGTAATATGTAGCCTTGAGATGATACAGTGAGCGTGGCACTTCACTTCTGTGATCTTCCTCCCCAAATACTATGTAACCCCATTGTAATCATGATAAAGATATCAGAAAAATCCTGAATGAAGGCATTCTGCAAATTACCTGGTAAATATTCCTCACACTGTTAAAAAAAAGAAAAAGAAAAAAAATTGAAACCTGTTACATCTAAGGGGAGTCTAAGGGGACATGATGACTAAATATAATGTGCTATTCCGAGTAAGATCCTGGCACAGAAGAACATTCTGTTAAAAGAAACAAATAAGCAAAAAGCCTGTGGATAAAGTGTGAACTTGAGTTAATAATAATGTATCGATAGTATTTCATTAGTTGTGATTCACTTGTCATATTAATGTGAGATATGAATAATAGTGAATACTAGGTATAGAGTGTATTTAAATCTTTGTGTTATCTTTGCCACTTTTTTATGAATCTAAACTATTCTAAAATAAATAGCTTATTATAAACAAACAAGCAAAAAAACCTCTGGATAAAAAATATGAACTTGGGTGAATTATAGTGTATCAATAGTATTTCATTAATTGTGATTCATTTGCCATATTAATGTGAGATGCGAATAATAGCAAATACTAGGTATAGGGTGTATTTAAATCTTTGTGTTATCTTTGCCACTTTTTTATGAATCTAAGTTATTCTCATATAAAAAGCTTATTAAAATATAATATATTCCAATTATTTACATATATATTATTAGAAGATACATATTAGGCTATCTTCAATGCCTTTCTGCTTTTTCTTGTCTTTTGCTTTCTGTTTTGCTGTATAGAAAATTATTACCTATACTTGAGTCTGCCTGAATATTTCAGATTTACATGTCTGTTTGAGAGTCAATATTAGTTTCACTAATATTTTAAACTGAATTTAAAAATATTTGATAAGGTAGATATTAGCATATTTTAGAAACAGTCTTTTTTAAAATGGGTCAAAAGTATTATAAAGAGAAGGATGACTGTTGCATGATGTTGCCTTATCTATAGAGTTGGTGTAAGTGTGTATAGGTTCTTCAAAGAAACACTTGTCTCATTCTTCAGCATTAAGAAATATTTGAGAGAAATTCAATGTCAAATCATCCATGTAGCCTGGGAGATAGTATAGGAACTAAAATTCTATATAGGCCTAAAGTTGAAATATTTACATGGATGTGATTATTCCATTCAGTGTGTGTGTGTGTGTGTTTGAAGATTATTTTATTCTATTTCTTGTAATTCTTTCTCTTCCAATTTTTTTCAATTTGTATAAATGGAATAAAAAGTGCAAAATTACTCATACCCTCACATATGTATGATTTAGGATGAATAGTCAGAGAAAGAAATTTTTAACTTCATTCCATGATGAATATGATGGAAATGACAAAAGGGACAAAAAAAAAGGATGCCGAAATTCCATGTAAAAATTACATTTTGATGGCTCTGATTGTATACCTTCATGGAAAAAACAAAATCCTATTATTTCAAAACACATTTATGATAGCACTTCTCTTTTAAGATAATCCTTCTTAATTCTTGAGAAGTATACATTATCATTCATGTGTGTGTGTGTGAAGGAGGAGGGAAATTTAATAAAATAATAAAATTTACATGCATTATTTGTGGAAGGGAGAGAAGGGTGATTTCATATAACAGTAAAAATATATAATATTGTATACACCAGAAACATATCAGGCAGGAAGAAAGGTGGAACCTAACGCTCTGTGGCAGACAGTGAATGTTTCTGCACCATTCTCTATACATTACATAGGAACTAAAACTCAGATTGCATTATCTATCTAAGTCACTTTGTATAGTATTTTGCCAAAAACAGCCCCTGAAATGCTATTGTTATATACCTTTATTTTGATTTTACCATATATGCTTGTGTTTCCCATGGTGGATTTCATATTATAATGAAAGTTCTTATCCTGTCCACTTGCATTTGAATTTTATCTCTTCTTGCTTTAAAAGCACATTTAGGTACAAATATTCACACTTCATTATTGGTGGCATGTTTATTTTCTATTATATCTAATTTCTTATTGCCATATATTAATTCTTAACTTTGAAAGTTATTAAGTGTGTTCTCCCATGGTTCCCATTCCTTGATTTTTGTCTTTTTTGTATTATTTGGTGTGAGCATGTTAAGTTTCTGTGTTTTGATGATATATTTTTCAATCTAATTTTGGATGACTTTTTCCTCCTATAAATTGAGAAATTCTACCTATTTACATTTATCTGTTGTTCAGTCACTAAGTCATGTCCAACTCTTTGCAACCCCATGGACTGCATCATGCCAGGCTTCCCTGTTCTTCATCATCTCCTGGAGTCTGCTCAAATTCATGTCCAATGAGTAGATGATACTGTATAACCATCTCATCCTCTGCTGACCTCTTCTCCTCCTGCCTTCAATCTTTCCCAGCATCAGGGTCTTTTCCAATGAGTTGGCTCTTCCCATCAGGTGGCCAAAAGCATTGGAGCTTCAGCTTCAGCATCAGTCCTTCCAATGAGTATTCAGGGTTGATATCCTTTAGGAGTGACTGGTTTGATCTCCTTGCAGTCCAAGGGACTCTCAAGAGTTTTGTCCAGCACTAAAATTCGCAAGCATCAATTCTTCAGCACTCAGCCTTCTTTATGGTCCAACTATCACATCCGTACATGGCTACTAGAGAAACCATAGCTTTGACTTTAAAGAGTTTTGTTTTACTATGACCATTGATTTATTTACTTATTTGTCTGCTATTTCTTTCAACATATAATGCTTTTTGCTTTCTTTTTTTCACTTTTTTTAATGTATACCCTTTCCCCTTGTAGCGTGTAAGTTCTAGCCCTATTAATGGGCTAAACTGTGTTCCCTGTCCCCCAAATTCAGATGTTGAAACCTTAACTCCTATTATGTCAAAATCTGACTGTATTTTGAGAGAGAGCTTTTAAAGAAGTGATTAAGTTAAAATGAAGCCTTTAAAGTGAGCTTTCATCCAGTTGTACTGGTGTCCTTGTAAGAAGAGAAGATTCAGTCTCAGGAGAGACACCTCTGCATTCACACAGAGAACAGACCACTTGAGGCTACAGAATGAGGGCAGTCATCTGCAAGCGAAGAAAAGCCCTCCAAAGATACCAAAGTTGCCAACATTTTGATGTTAGGCTTTGGCCTCCAGATTGAAAGTGTTAAGTTTTAGCCATTCAGTTGTGTCCACCTCTTTGAGACCCCATGGACTGTAGCCCACCAGGCTCCTCTGTCCTTGGAATTCTCCAGGCAAGAATGCTGCAGTGGGTAGCCATTCCCTTCTCTAGGCGACCTTCCTGACCCAGGGATGGAACGTGAGTCTCCTGTGTCTCTTGCACTGGCAGGCAGGCTCCTTACCATCTGGGCTAGAATGTGTGAGAACAGGCATCTTCTGCCCAGTGGTCCCCTGCTCTTTTGGAAGCAGAGACTGGTTTCATGGAAGACAGTCTTTCCATGGACCGGGGTGAAGGGAATGGTTTGGGGATGATTCGGCATTCACTGTACACTTTCTTTCTATTATTATTGTATCAGCTCCACCTCAAATCATCAGGCATTAAACCCCAGAGATTGGAGATCCCTGGTTTAAGCTACCAAGTTTGTGGTATTTTGTTTTGGCAGCCCTAGAAAATTATTACAGCCTCTATTAAGAACAGTCCTTTAAGCTCTTAGATATTTAACATCCATATACTAACCTAAATTAATTTTTAATATTAATCATTAAATGCTATCAGTACCTACTTTTCCATAACAACAATGGCTTCAGCACACTTTTATTTGAGTGTTTTCCCTTCTCCCTAATCTGATGGAGATGTTAATAACAGATATAATGTTTTCTTTTTTTAAAATAAATGCTTCACTTTCATAATGTCTTATTATTTGCATTAAACCTCACATGTGCATTTTCAGCTATTGTTGAGATTCAAATATATTTTAAAAACTTTATTCCTAAAATATCTTTCATTTCTCACATTTATAAATTTATGTTTCCTTTGGCTAAAGTACTTTATTTATGGCAGCATTATTTTTTAAGAAAAATGTATGTGACTGGTATAATTTGCTTCAGCCTTTGTCACAAAATTGTTTTTATTTTAAATCTTATACATAAGAGTATCTTGCTTAGATCCAGAATTTTAAGGTAGCAATTTTATCCTTTGCAATTAGGTAAATTCTGATAAATTCTAAAGGTTGTGTATGTGCTTGGTCACTCAGTCGTGTCTGACTCTGAGGTCCCAGGGACTGTAGCCCACCACGCTCCCATGTCCATGGGATTTTCCAGTCAAAATACGGGAGCGAGTTGCCGTTTCCCACTTCAAGGGATCTTCCCAACCCAGGGATCCAACCCGTGTCTCCTCATCTCCTGCCTTGGCTGGTGAATTTTTACCACTGAGCCACCTGGGTAGCCCCGAATTCTAAAGGTTAGAAAGCCAAAAAAAAAAAAAAAAAGGGAAATCTGGTCTTAACTAATATTAAAAAAAAATAACAATAGTGCTTTGTGATTACTGTGTCGATATCAAATGCTAGAAAAATTTTTAACTTGAAGTAAAAAGGATTTTAATGTTATGACCATATTTTCCCTGCTATTTTTTGTAAACTATTAGCTCTCTGATGTGTATACCCACATGAAATGATTTTTTTTCTTCATCATATTGTCATTTCATTATGTACCACAGAAATCCTTTCCTAAGTAAATTAATAAGAATGAAGTAAATTTCATCAAATTAAATCTGACAAGAGTGATAACACACTGCTTCTTTAAATTATGGTTAATAGATGTAAGTATGTTCATTGCATGATAATGAATTACAAAGTGTAGAACACTAAATATTAAACAACTTAATTTATTGACTATAATAAATTAATGTAATTATAGTAGTCACTTAAAGGAGACTTTTATGTTTACATTTCTAGAAGCAAAAAATAATTCTTCATATATTTTAGAATATAGATAGAAGTGTTTATTTACATAAAAAATATTTCTTAATGCAAATAATAATTTCTTTTATTACTGGGTTATTTCTTTAAAATGTCCAAATCTATGTAGGGAAAAAATGAAGTACTTCTTTCCTTTTATAATGTTTTGAACAAATAAATATTAGACTTTAACTTGCCACTACATGCTACCACTGCATACATGTGAACACACACACACACACAGACATCTTTTAAGCACTCAAAAAGTCCATTTCACTAAAATTTTAAGTCTTGCTTAAACCAGGATTGAAAAATGCCTATATTGAGGCAAAATGAATCATACTGAGAAATACATGTAAACTTTCCGTAACTGTTAGTGGCAGAGAAACCCATTTGGCTTCTGGACTAGCTGACTTTTTTAATGAGGCACAGCTAAACCAGCAAATGGGCAGGTTGGGATTATTCCATATAAATGCACATACTAAGAAATGAGTGTCTTTATAAATGTGTTCTCAGCCATGCAACTAGTGTCAGAAACATCAAATTAAGTTTCTTTTACAAGAGTGCTTACACTCTGGAATTAGAACTTAATAAACCCTACACACCTCACCTTATTTAACTGGACTATTACCATAACACTGATCAGATCCACTCAGAATTAGATGCTAAATTAAATTTGTTCTTTGCCCTTTCACAATAAGTATTTAAATGACAAAAGGCAATTGTCGGGAAGTGTGGAAAATTCAATCAAGAAATTTATAGTGAGATTTTATATGCTTCAGTAAAAATGGTAGACACTAATGGATTTTGTTCTAAACTATTATATTAATGCAAATGAACAGAATTTATCTAACAAGCATTCCTTTTCTTAGAAACTTTGAATATCAGTAGCTGTTCTAGTCTTCAGTTTTGAATATTTTGAAATATGGCAGCAGAATTCTGGGGCAGAAAATAAAGCTCGACAGGGAGTTTCACTGAAAATATTGTTAAAAAATGATCCAAATATTAAAATAACTTAAGGTAATCTTCAAAATCAAATCTAACAAACTATGGGAATGAATCATAACTTGAGAAACCCCTAACTGAATGTATGGTTTTCTAGTCAACTACAGTGATCTCATTGATTCTATTCTGTACATTTACTCTACACAAAGTATTTAGCTAACTTAAGTTTGCAAAATCCATTGCCAGTTTCACAGGCTCAATGTATTCATTAGAGCCTCAAAGAAATATTGAAACCATGTTAAGGTATGGTTTTAGATATTTTCAATACCTCCTTACTATCCTATGGTATGATCAAGATAATAGACTCATCCCAAACACAATGCTTGTTATATTTTTGACATATTAATAAAACATATTGTGTGTATGTAATTCTACTAGGAGAAAAATGAAGCAAGTTGATTTTGAATAAATTTTATTTGAAATATGTGTTACTGTAAAATCATTTATATTTTATAACAAATATAATACAAATAAATGGAAAATTAAGTCAAAAAATATAGATCACCACAATTTTCTGTATATAGGCAAGGACTCTGACACAAACCAGTTTGTGTTCAAATTCTAATTTTGCTGAGTAATTGGTGTATAACCTTATTTTCTCTAAGTGAAGAGATAGCAGTATATTCATAATTATTTTCTGAAATAATTTTGTTTCTTAGAATAGTGAGAAAAGAAATCATAATTATTTTGAAATGTGCTTTTTCCATTTAATGCAGCATGAATTAATTTCTATAACATAAACATACACCTATGTGATTTTATTTTATTTTTCTAGTTTATTGAGATAAAGCTGATATATGACACTGTATGTTTTAGATATAAAATGTGATAATGTGATACAGATATATATTGTGAAATGATTACCATAGTAAGTTTAGCAAACATCGTTCACCTCACATAGTTACACATTATTTTCTTATGATAAGAACTTTTAAGATCTACTCTTCTAGCAACTTTCAAATATACAGTAGAATATTGTTAACTTTTGTCACAAAGCTATGTACTATATCTCCAGAAATTATTTATCTTAAAGCTGGAAGTTTGTACCTTTGACTTAAGTTATTTTAATGACATTCTATTATACAAGAATATCTTGCTTTAGTTTTCAAATGTATTTTTAGCAAATTTATTATTTATCAGTAATTCACTGCATTTAGGTAAGATTTGGTTGGTTTGTTGTTTATTCTTGGATATTTGCTGAAACAGTGTACTTTAGTAAATAACCATTTTAATCAATATTATATATGTGGTAGAAAGATAAGTATACTTTATTTGGCAAAAGGAAAATCTTATTTTTTAATATTTTTTGGCTTTATTAACATATAAGTGATATGTTGTTGCTATTGTTCAGTCACTAAGTTGTGTCCAACTCTTTGCGACCCCAAGGCCTGCAGCACTCCAGGCTTCCCTGTCCTTGTCTATCTCCCAGAGCTTGCTCAAACTCATGCCCATTGAGTCCGTGACGCCATCCAACCATCTCACCCTCTGCCTCTCCCTCATCCTCTTCCCTTCAGTCTTTCCCACCATCAAGGTCTGACCAGTGAGTCAGCTCTTCGCATCAGGTGGCCAAAGTTTTGGAGCTTCAGCTTCAGCATCAGTCCTTCCACTGAGTATTCAGGATCAATTTCCTTTAGGATTGACTAGTTTGATCTTGCTGTCCAAGGATAGTATGCACATTTTAACAATATGAATTATTCAAATCTATTTAATATGGAACATGCTTCTATTAATTGATATATTCTTCAATTTCTTTCACCATGCCTTATAAATTACTGTGCATAGATTATTCAAGTCTTTCATTAAGTTTTTTTTTAAGTGTTTTTAGTTTACAATACCATTCTAAATCAAATTGTTTTATTTCTTTTCAAATAGTCCCTTGTTAATATATAGAAATGTAACTTGCCGAGGTCCAACCCCGGCAGGACCAGGAATACCCAAGGGATGAGTGGCGTCGATGAGGAAGAAGACAGACACACACAGAAGGTTGCGTAGAAGAGGTAGCTTTTTTTAATTTTTAGGACAGCTCAGTTTTTATGGAATGAACGTTACCTCCCCCTGAAGTCACCACATATTACATCAGATATTGGTTTCCTGCTTCTGTCAATATTTTTCTTTCCCTTTTTTTCCCCTATGCATTCATCTAGAATGTTTCTGATTACAGGGTTTTTTCTTAAATGTCCCATACATAGTCTTCTTGCCTCAATAGCCTAACATTTTCATTCTAACAAAACAATGTTCTACAAATCTCAGGTATAGTGTAAATTCTTTGGACAATAAAACAATACATGGGAAGGGTCACAGTAACATGCTTGACATTTCTGAGAATAGTACCATGTGAAAACCCTGATATTTTTCTTTACCTGAAACCACAAAATCTCAATTTACAATGATTAACTATTAAACAGCAAAAACACTTCTAAAGCAGCAAAACACCTCTATTAATAGTGAGATAATGGCAGTGAAGCTGGTTGATATAAATCTTCTACTGAAATCCTATGTACCCCATTTCCTAACTCTACAAAAATACCCAAAATCTTCCATGTTGTTTAAAGAAAGGGAAACAATGAACAAATAGCAGCAAGGAAATAGCAATAATGAAAACCCTTTTAACCAAAGAGCAAGTAAACTGAAGCAGTATATCTACTTCTAAATCTAAATGCCTCTACTCTTTTCTATTCTAGAACATTATAATCTTTTAAGCAAGCAGCCAAACTATACCTGTGGCCTTTTCTTTTTGACTTGATGTTTATGGTCATGTCCTGAGCCAGAGCAATCATGAGCATTTCCAAAAAGGCTTGGACTTTTCCAGCGAGGCCTTATTACTATATATTATATTTCCAAAAATTAATAGAAAGTCCAACAACAGTAAGACAGAAAGAAGAAAGGGACATACCAGGCCCCAGGGACGACCTCAAGGGGAAGAGCTCCCTTGCAGATTCCTTTCTCATCCCGGCGGCTCCCGAGGGGACATACTGGGCCCCCAGGGCAGCCCCGTGTAAGGAAGAGCTGCCTTGCAGGTTCCTCTCTCGTCCCGTGACCTTGTCACGGTTTGGGCGCACCATGGCAGCTCCCGACAGTAACTGATTTTTGCATGTTGATTTTGTAGCATGTATCAATGCTAAATTCATTCACTAGTTCTAACAGCTCTGTGGCCTAGTCTTTAGAATTTTCTATGCGTCAGATCATATCACCTGCAGTCAGAGACAATTTTACTTCTTCTTTTCTGATTTGGATGCCTTTTTAAAATTTTTCTTGCCTAATTGCTCTAACTAGAACTTCTAGTTATGTTAAATAGGGGTGATGTAGTTGAACAGCCTTTTTTGGACCTGATCTGCCTTTGGATGTTTGATTTGTTCAGTTACTAAGTTGTGTCCCCATCAACTGTGGCCCACCAGGCCCCTCTGTCCATGGAATCTCCAGGCAAGAATACTGGAGTGGGTTGCCATTTCCTCCTCCAGGGAATCTTCCCAACCCAGGGATCAAACCTGTGTCTCTTAGTCTCCTACATTAGCTGCCAGATTCTTTACCACTGGGCCACAGAAACCTTTGGAGATTTCTATTAAATTCTTCAGTTCAGTCACTATTATACTTCAAATCTAGAATTTTTGTTTTTTCAAAAAAAAAAATTTTTCTTTTCAAAATTTTCATTTCAAAAATTTCATTTCTAATGTTGTTTAGTCATGTTTAGTCTTTTTTTTTTGGTAGTTGGCTGAATTTCTTTAATAGGATTAGCTTGAATTATTTACCAGTTCATAGATATTCATTTCCTTATGATGATTTTGCCTGGGAAATCACATGGACAGAGCCTAGCAGGCTACAGTCCATGGAGTCATAAAGAGTTGGACATGACTGAGTAGCTAACACTTGAATGAATGTCTGTGATCATTTATGGAAACCCTATTAATTTCCTATGGTGGCATGATGTATACCAGATTTTTTGTGAACTTTGCATTTTTGCATTGATATTGGTACATTTGAGGATGCTTTGTCCTCTTCTACCGTTTACACAAGTTCGCCTTAGCAGGGAAAGATACTTTATCATTCGGTCCAGCTTGGGAGTCTGAATGAGTTAGCTGGGAGTGGCCACAAGCAAGTTGGTATTGCTGCCAGATTCTCTAGTTAGGTGGCATCGTTGCTCATGCTCTGAGGCTGGGGGTGTCACTGTTTTGGCCTTATGGTTGGATGGGCCTGCCAGCTATATTCTGTGTTCAAGTGGGACTGCCAGGCACACTCTGTGGTCAGGTGTGGACACAAGAGGGGCTCTGCGATTACCTTTGTTCAGATGGGGCTGCAAGCAGCCTTCCCCTGCAGGGCAGCGCCCTGAGTTGGACTCCATGATTGGCCAAGTCTTTAACTTGGGTTCCTGTTCAGGAATCCACATTCCAGATGGTGCTGCTGCTTGGAAACAGAACTGCAGTCATTGCTCTGAATTTAGCAAGGCTACTGCAATTGAGCAAATTTCTGTCTTTGCTCTGCTGTTTGGCAAAGTCATTGATCGGGTTTCTGGTTTAGGTGGGACTTTCAGCTATACCCCACAGTTGGATGGGGCTGCATCTGTTTCCAGTCGGACTGGGTAGCTGTCCAGGTTGTGTGGGACTGTAGGCTGTCCTCTGTGATTGGGAGTGGTCTCTGGCTGAATTTCCTGGCTGGGCAAGGATGCAGACTGCACTCAGCAATTGAGCATGCTATGGGCTGGGCTCCGTGTATGGGCAGAATAATTGGCTGGGCTCTGAGACTACCTGAGGTCACTGTTCAGGTTCTCTGATCGGGTGAGCCAGAGGTAATGCTCAACAGATGGGCCTGGGACAGTTGTAGGGTGGGCTTCACTGCTACCTGGGTTCTATGGCCAGGCTTCCTGATTGGGCAGTACTGAAGGGCATGTTCAGCAATTAAGCAGGGCTGTGAATTTGCTTTCCTGCCTGGGTGGGCTGAAGGATGTACTTGAGGGCTGCCCAGGATCTCAGACCAGACTTCCTGCTTGAGCAAACCTGGGAGCTGTACTCAGCAGTTTATCAGGGCTGCTGATTTGCTTCTCTACACTGATGGGCTATAAGGCATGCTCTGAGGTTGCTAGGCATCTGAGGCCAGGCTTCCTGGAGGGTGAGCGGTATGCTTAGCAGTTGGTCCAGGCTCTGAATTTGCTTCCCTGCCCAGGCAGGGTTGTAAAATCAGCTACCCAGCAAGATTGGTCCCTAGGCTGGGGACACAAGCCAATCAGAGCTGCCAACTGAGCTCCCTGTCCAAATAAGACCATCAGCTCCCCTCTTAAAATGAATAGAGCTGTTAGCTGGCATCTCTTCATGGGAGCCACTGCCCGTATAAATGACTGTCCAAAACTTGAGTGCTGGTTACTCTAAGCCCGCCACCACATCCATCTCTGTGCACTTGTGGTCCAGCCCTAAAGATTTCCTTGCGTGTATGTGTGATAAGACACTTCAGTTCTGTCCAACTCTTTGCGATCCTATGGACTGTAGCCCACCAGGCTCCTCTGTCCATGGAATTTTCCAAGCTAGTATACTGGAGTAGGTTGCTATGCCCTCCTCCAGGGGATCTTCCCCACCCAGAGATCAAACCTACGTCTCAATGTCTCTTGCCTTGGCAGGTGTGTTCTTTACCACTAGGAAGTTTCCCTTAGTGATTCCCATATAGTAAGACCCAACAGGGCATCTCAGGAAGTGTCCCACGATGCTGCAGAAGCTAGATGTCCTTGCTGGCTCTCCTTTCCTACTGGAGAAACAGTATGGCCAGGAAGGGTCTCTCAGTACAGTACCATGCTGGCCTATGGGAGCAGGGATGTGGTCAATGTGAATCCACCCTTCTTACCCTTCTTCTGTTCCTTCTATGTCTCTGTAGTCCAGAGGTGTGCTTCAGCCTCATCTCTAGGTTCTGGGATTTTCACAAAGGTGTCTTGTCTATGTCAGTTTCCAACAAGGGTCCTCCTGCACCGTGTCCTTCTAGCCAATAGTATCAGACCAAGTTCACTTCTGAAGCAAAGAAAATCTTTATTCTTAGATGAAAGACTGGAGAGCGTCAAACTGTGTGCTCTAGAGAATGGCATCCCCCAGACAGGTCAGGGGCGGGCTGCTTTCCAGGGATGCAGTCAGCAGGGAGAGAGTGGGGTCCTCAGGGGTGACAGGCAGCTGTGCATCTCACGCCCCACATCTTGCAGGCAGCTTCTCTGCACGTGGTCTGCCGCCGCCATGTAGAATTCCATGTGCTGTGTGGATCTTCTGTGAATGGCCCACTAGGGTGAAGCATCAGTTTAGCCATTGGATATAACAAGCATTTTGCAGTGGGAACTCTGGTTTGAAGTACCTGGGACAAGACCTCCGCAGGCGGCACCCTATGAGCAAGTGGAACTAGACAAAGCACAAAGGCGGGGGAAAAAAGGTTGCACTTTATTTTATACCCAGATTCTATTTGTATTTCTTGGGAATAGTGAATGAGGTTTGCCGGTGACTATAGGTAGAGTTGTCTATATTGAGCCTCCAGCAATTTGTCAGTTCCAGTGGCAGTCTTCCTGCCCTGGCACCAGTTCCTGCAGAGGTTTCTGCTTGTAAACCTCTGCTCTAATCAGCCAAGACTCCATATACTTGCCTCTCTCTCTCTCCAGTCTTAGAGGGAGCAGGTTGTCCTGAGTCCTCCCCTCCCATCTCTTATGGATCCAGTTCAGTCTTTTGGCTTTTTACTTGTTTTTAGGACGGAGTGGCAACTTCCAAGCTCTTGACATGCAGAAGTGAAAGCCAGAAGTACCTCTTCAAAAACATGTACATGTTAATATACACTGAAGTCTAATTAGCACCCTCCCTACTCCCATTCTGCATAGACTTACTCTATTCTTTGTTTTCAAGATGCTTGCTCTTCACTTTTCTCAGACCTCCTAATCGCTAATCTTATCTCTGTTACCTTTACAAAACTAAAATATTGTTCCTATCTCTGCTGTAAGCATAGCTCATTTCCACTGCTTTTCTTTCCTCCCAGTGTTAGCCTGCTTGTTTTGCATATCTACATCTTTTGGAAAGCTGACTTTTTGTGGATGGTGGACATTAATCATAATGTGACAGGATAAAGAAGTGGTTGAGAGCCAGACTTTGGGGTGAGTCAGAGAGAGATTGTAAAACTTCCACCACTGAGACAATCAACAATTATGATAAAATTATTTAATTTCTCCATTCTATAAGCTGATAAAATATAGCCCTTACCTCTGGAGTTTCCACGGAGACTATATTTGTAAAATACTGAGCAGTTAGTCTCTCTGACGTGTGAATAATCAGCTCCTTGCCTCAGCAGCATCCAGCCCCTAGTGGGATGTTTCTAACACTTTTCTAAGCTCTTCCTTGTGCTGTTTCTGTGAGTGTTGAGGAGTCCCCGCTCAATAACTGTATGGGAAAGTTCTTGAGAAATGGGGAATGCGAGCCATTATATAAAAGCTTCCATTTCCAATTTCTTCAGTAAAGCTCTTTTATAAGAGCTGCTTCTAAGTTCGAGGTAGAACTGGCACCATTCACTCCCAGTAATCATCTTTTCATAGATTTACATCTTCTCCATTTTGCTACAATTCATTCTCTTTAAACATTCACTTTTCCTCCCTGTGGCACATTCTATACACATGACCTGAATATTATTTTTGGGGTCTCTATTATTTTGTGAGTGTGTGTCTGTGCTTTCCATTGAGACATCAGTGATGTACTTCTCTGTATAGTGGAAGTATTTGGGTAAAGTGACATTCAGTAAGTCTTTCCAAAAGTCTGAGAATTCTAGGAAACTGAATTATAAGCCAAAATTTTTACCATGCAACCAGTTGATAATAGAAATTCAATTCCAAGAGTCTTTTCCTACAGTTTTATAATTAAATAGATTAACTACTTTTATTTTTTTGCCCCCTTGAGCTCCTGAATGTAGAATATAATTTTGCATTAAAGTATATTTTGTCAATATTCACTATACAGAAAACTAATCATACTGTAACACACGATTCCAGAACACACTAGTAGCTGCTAGGATAATAACAGTTCTATAATTTGCAAATTTTTGTCAGTTGACTCATATTTCACTAATCAGTGATGTGACAAATTATCATTGTTTTATTTTGCATTTCTTAAATACATTTATTTGTCTGAAAAAGGCTAATACCTCAGGAGTCAAGTAATGAAAGTGGTTGCATATGCACATAAAATTCATGATTAAGTGATAAATTAATGATATAGAACATAATTATTTCTTTTGAAATCCATATTTACTCCAAAATATTTAATAATATTAACATCTTTTTAATATATTATTATGGTATCATACTCAATGACATTGTAATGCAATTATTTAATCATAAGAATTAATCATTTAAATATGATGGAGTTTGACATTATCAGTAGAGGATAGTCAATAAAATTAGTAATTAATTTGAGAGGTGATAGTGATACACTATAATACAAAAAATCAGGCATGTAATGTGTGTTTTTCCTGTGTAGTACATGTTATATTAGGGCTTCCCTGGTCGCTCAGTGGTAAAGAATCTGCCTGCAATTCAGGAGACATGGGTTCCATCCCTGGGTCAAGAAGATCCCCTGGAGAAAGAAATTGCAACCCACTCCAGTATTCTTTCCTGGGAAATCCCATGGACAGAGGAGCCGAGTGGACTACAGTCCATGAGGTTGCAAGAGTCGGATGTGACTTAGCAACTACACCACCACCACCACATGTTACATCTGTAATAAATATGTAATGGAAAACAACACACTGCTTGTCTATTTTTTGTTTTGTGGTTAGCTGTTTTGTACTTCTCAACCTTATTTTTAATTTAAAACAATAGCACAAAACAAATCATGTCATCTTCAGTAGCAAATAAAATTCTAATAACCAAAAGTTTCCTCAAATGTTGAAAATAAGTTTTTTCAATCTTTCCCTTTAATTTTATAAATTTAATGTTCTTTGATTTTGAGGAACAAAGTAAATATAAGTAATTTTGAAAAGAGAAACATTTAAATTAACCATACTTAAAAACCCATGGTGCCCAAATGCTTTAATTTATGATGAATAACAGTTATTATCCTAAGCTTGCAAATACACTAGATACACTGTGTAAGTAGGTTTTCCACACTGAGCATCAAGTTGCCCACTAATTTGTCTTTGAAATACATCTTGGCAAGATGTGCTCTGGAAATTGTCTAAATTAATCAAGCTTCTTGATTGTGTAGGTGGAAATGTCTTTATAGTATATTCAAAGTATATGACATTAAAAACATTGAATAATCTAGATTCTCAGCACTTATGATGATTGTTATCTTGCAATTGATTAATACAATATAAAGGTAATGATTCAACTTCTTAATTCCTCAGCCTTCCATATCCAAGTCTCTAGAAGTATCATCCATCCAGTTGCTCAAACCAAAATGATTCAATATTCCTTGACCAAATTCCTAATATGATAAAGCACTTAATTTGTGGAGTTTTCAGTGAGCGTTCTTTGATTATTCTCTTTTCCTCTAACTCAATCTGTGATCAAGTACTGTTGACTCATTCAGAAAAAGTCTACTGTACCTTTTCAACTTCACTGCTACAGTCTCAGCAGCTTTCACTGGAATGACGCAAATAGCCTCCTAACTTGTCTCCCAGCTTCCATTATTATTTTTTTCCATTTATTTTTATTAGTTGGAGGCTAATTACTTTACAATATTGTAGTGGTTTTTGTCATACATTGACATGAATCAGCCATGGATTTACATGTGTTTCCCATCCCGATCCCCGCTCCCACCTCCCTCTCCATCCGATTCCTCTGGGTCTTCCCAGTGCACCAGGCCCGAGCACTTGTCTCATGCATCCAACCTGGGCTGGTGATCTGTTTCACCCTAGATAATATACATGTTTCGATGCTGTTCTCTTGAGACATCCCACCCTCGCCTTCTCCCACAGAGTCCACAAGTCTGTTCTGTACATCTGTGTCTCTTTTTCTGTTTTGCATATAGGCTTATCATTACCATCTTTCTAAATTCCATATGTATGTGTTAGTATGCTGTATTGGTCTTTATCTTTCTGGCTTACTTCACTCTGTATAATGGGCTCCAGTTTCATCCATCTCATTAGAACTGATTCAAATGAATTCCTTTTAATGGCTGAGTAATATTCCATGGTATATATGTACCACAGCTTCCTTATCCATTCGTCTGCTGATGGGCATCTGGGTTGCTTCCATGTCCTGGCTATTATAAATAGTGCTGCGATGAACATGGGGTGCACGTGTCTCTTTCAGATCTGGTTTCCTCGGTGTGTATGCCCAGAAGTGGGATTGCTGGGTCATATGGCCATATGATCCAGCTTCCATTATTAATGTTCAACAGAGCAGTTGGAATTGTTTATTTAAATTTAAGCCATATTTTGATTGCTTCTAATTTTATAGTTTAATATACTCTGATTTCAGTAAGAATAACTGTATACTCTTATTTTTGTTTTAATTTCATTTATTTTTCTCTCATGCCACCCTGCATCTTACTAGCTACAATATAACATCTACTGGCCTTTTTTCTATTGCTTGAACCTGACTAATTTAACCCTCTTAGTGATTTTTCCCATTGATCTTCTAGGTCTTTTCTTTTATTCTTATATCCATTTATTCCTGGTTATAGAAGGCTATCACAACTTTTGAATGAATAAGCCTATATATAATGCAATATTGCATAACAAACCCTTTAGGTGGCAAAAGAAAGAAAAAAGATGAGATTAGGCATCAGCAGTAACTATGTAATCAATATCACATATTTTTATAAATTGCAATTCTGTTATTTTGTTTTTTCTCACCTGCTAATATAAAATAATGTATGCAGAGAACATAATCCTATTGATAATAGTGGTATAGTAAATTAAGATAATAATAAGCATAAGTAAAACTAACCCATATAATAAAACATATAATGACAGTTGACTACGTGAGAGGCACTGTGCTGGTCCCTAAGGACAAATTAGCGTTCTCTTAATCTATGACAAATGGCCAAAATGAGGAAAAATTAGCTTTTCTTAATATGTAACAAATGGCCAAAACGATTAGTATTTTTTTTTTCTTTTAGCATCAGAATTTTAATTCTTCATGATGATTTTAATGGCCCATAGCATGATTTTAATGGCTTAGAATTTGTCTTTATTTCCTTCAAATTTTTTAAACAAAAAGATGACAATGCCTGGAAAATAATATAGTAAAAATGTTTAGACAAAATTTCTTCTTGAAAAAAAAAATGTTTATTGTTTATCAATGTTTAAATCTACACATCTACTTTTAAAATTTTGTTGTTTTCTCTTTTTTTACTATTCCTTCTCATGTATATTGTTATGCATCAAAATTGTTTTATTAACCAAAATCAAAAAATATTTTTAAGAAAGAATAATTAATAATAATAGCAAAAGAGACATTATTAAAACAATAAATGTTATAGTTATTTATGAAATTAAAACTGAGAAGGCTTCAGTTCATCTTTATCAAAACCCAATAGTTCCAGATTTACCTAAACTCACCTCCCTTCCCACAGGAAATATTGTGTCCATCTGCATAATTTGGGGGATAGTATGATTTACCCTGAAAAAAGCAAATAAGTTTCTATTAGTAAAGTATGAAACATATATTAATTGACTTAATAATTTTCTCAACAAATGTTTGTTAACTACACAATTCGTTCCAGACATTAGGCTATGTACACAGAGCAATTACCAAGAGAAAGAAAACATGAGAGGAAATACAGAATATTTTTTAAGCAACAGAATGTGATATTTCAAACATTCATTCCACTTATGTTATCTTGCCTTTTTCATTTCACCACTCTTATAATGCCATAGATTTCTGGCTGAAAGCAGCTAACATTTATCTTGTCTTTTAGTAAATATAAGCTTATAGTTTCTTATGTGGTCAGCCACTTAATTGAACTACACTGCAAAATTGTCTCCACAGAGAGCCCCAACTGAAGTATTTTTAGAACCTCTAATAAAAAATATTTCCCTCAAAGGATTAGAGATTTAAATTGAGGGGAAAAGTGTCTATTCTACTCCAATTGAATTGTCCAAACAATCATCTGAAATCATTATTTTAATTTTAAGTCTAAGCATGACCTCTTTTGTACAGTATTGTGTATTTTCCACTTCAGTATTATTAATATTATTAGACACTCTGTGTAGTACAAACAAACAGCAATGAATGACTTTATTGTTTCATTCCAGTGCTTTCTGGTTGAGGAAAATGGGTGGATATAGGCCAGTAATATTCACATGGCTGTAAAGAGTTCTCTTTAGATCACTTTAATTTCTACATGAAAGTTTTGAATAAGTTAATCAAATTATAGCATTTTCAATTGACAACCCATAATTGTAATGTACATAGCACACTCATGAATAAAGAGGCTTATATGAACATGGGTACATTAAGAATTTTCAAATAGAAGTTTACCAATAATAACTTGAAAACACATTGTTGCTTTATGATTAAGATTAAAAAACTGTTTTATCTATAAAATATTGGTATAAGTTTATAAGTAAATGTACCTTTAATGTGGTATTGTGTAAATGGTTGTTTTCATTTGTTTTTTTTACCTCAAAGGCTGAAAACTTATATTTAGATGTATGAGATTAGGCATCAGCAGTAACTATGTAATCAATATCACATATTTTTATAAATTGCAATTCTGTTATTTTGTTTTTTCTCACCTGCTAATATAAAATAATGTATGCAGAGAACATAATCCTATTGATAATAGTGGTATAGTAAATTAAGATAATAATAAGCATAAGTAAAACTAACCCATATAATAAAACATATAATGACAGTTGACTACGTGAGAGGCATCATATAAGTATGATGTGGTCTCTAAAATCTAGAAATATATTTTTCTTTGAACTACTCTTTTCTCTTAATAGTAAACTTTGTGAGAATAGCTGTATATTTTAAAACATTTTCTCAGTGTTTTGTTTGTGATGAGAATGTACAAAGTCATTAGAGACAGATGTTTCCATTGTAACAATGATAACAAGCTAAGGAAGCTAACATAGTAGATATTTTTCAACACATAAGAGAGTTAGAGAAGCAAAGAACCTTGAATTAACTAAATTTCAGAAAGTGATGTCTTTCCTTAGAAGATTTTCACAGCTGCCTTCATTTCTAGTAGAGACAGGGGAAATAAGGGACTGTTCCATTTAAGGTACAAGAAGAAACCTGCCAAGTTTTGAGTGAACTTTTGTTAATAATGCTGTGATAATGTACTTTAAAAGACACGAGTCCTGAGCATCGTGGACATAAAGCATGCCACCAATGTTTTCCCACAGGGCTTATCTAGTTCATAGGAATAGTGTACAGATGGCATCACCAACTCAATTCACATGAGTTCAAACAATCTCCGGGAGATGGTGAAGGACAGGGAAGTCTGACGTGCTGCAGTTCATGGGGTCACAAAGAGTCAAACTTAACTGAGAGACTGAATAATAAAAGTGTACAGAGAGTTGGGGACCATCAGGAGAACTGAAACTTGAGGGCCTTATCCTATTGCAAGGCAGAAGTTTTCCAAATGTTGAGTGCATCTACAAACATATTATCTGCTAATAAACATTGTATTAGCAGTTTAGATCAGAACTAACCCCAATAATTCCATTCTCACAACTTCTACATTTTCTTTTTCTGGAATCCTAGCTGGTACAATAGGAATGATAAAATTAGTAAAAGATATAAAAGCTAAAAAAAGAGGAAATAGTAAAACTTTATTTCTTTTCCGGATGTTCTGTTGTTATTAGCTGTATAGAAACACAAGTAATTTCTGTATGCTGATTTTGTATCCTGCAACTTCTTGGAATCTGTTAATTAGTTCTGACAGTTTTTGGATGGCATCTTTAGGTTTTCCTATGGGCTTTCCCATGGCTCAGTGCTAAAGAATCCAGCTTCAATGCAGGAGATGCAGGAGACATTGGTTTAATCCCTGGGTTAGGAAGATCCCCTTGAGGAGGGTATGGCAACCCACTCTAGTATTCTTGCCTGGAGAATCCCATGAACAGAGGAGCCAGGTTACAAGGGTCAAAAGAGTCAGATACAACTGAAGTGACTGAGCACTTAGGGTTTTCTATAGGCAAACCTTGGAGATATCACAGGTTTAGTTCCAGACCACTACAATGAAGTGAATATGACAATAAAGCAAATCACACATTTTTTATTGTTGTTTTCTCAGTGTATATAAAAACTACATTTATCCTATATGTAGTCTACTAAGAGTGCAAAATCATTACATCTAAAAAATGTATATAGCATAATTTTAAAAATACATTATTGCTAAAAAAAAAAAAAAACCAAAAAACACTTTTAACCATCATCAAGGCTTTCAGTGAGTCATAATCTTTTTGCCAGTGGAGGGTGTGAAATATTGTGAGATTTAGCAAAATGTGAAGGGGGTCCCTGGGGGCTCAGATGGTAAAGAATCTGCCTGCAATGCAGAAGACCTGGGTTCAATCCCTGGGTCAGGAGGATCCCCTGGAGAAGACCATGGCAATCCACAAAAGTATTCTTGCCTGGAGAATCGCATGGACAAAGGAGCCTAGCAGGCTATAGTCCATAGTGTCACACAGAGTCAGACATGACTGAAGAGACTTAGCACGCAGCAAAATGCAGCAGAGACAAAAAGTGAACAAAAGCTGTTGGAAAAATAGTGCCAGTAGGCTTGCTCAGTGCATGGTTGCCACAGACTTTCAAGCTGTAAAAAGGTAATATCTGCAAAGAGCAGTAAGGCATAGTAAAATGAGGTACATTTTGTACATTTTTGTAAGATCTTGTCATTCACAAGCAATGTTTCTTCTGTATTTTCAATTTGTATGCCTTTTAATTTTGTGCCTTGTCTATCTGCTCTGGGTAGGGCTTTCAGTAATATGTTAAATAAGAGTGGTGGGACTGGGCACTCTTGTCATTTTCCTGAAATTAGAGAGAAAATTTCCAACATTTCAGCATTGAGTATGATGTTAGTTGTGTGTTTATCATATATGGTCTTTACTATGTTAAGGCATGTTCTTTCTACACCCAATTTGTCCAGAGTGTTTATTATAAAAGAAAGTTGTATTTTGTCAAATGCTTTTTTCTGCATCTATTGAGATGGTCACTTGATTTTTATCTTTTATTCTATTAATTCTATTAAACTGACCTATCACAATTATTATATATTAAAACATCCTTGCATTCCTAGGATAAGTCCCTTTTGATCACCATATAAGATTTTTCAATAGTTATTGAATTTGTTTTGCATTTTTTTTTTTAGAATATTTGCATTTATCTTTATAAGTGCTATTTGGCCAAAGTCTTCTTTTCATGCACTCCTGCACTTAGTTGCTCAGTTGTGTCCAACTCTGCAACCCCATGGACTGTAGCCCACTAGGCTCCTCTGTTCAAGGGGATTCTCCAGTCATGAATACTGGAGTGGGTTGCCATGCCCTCCTCCAAGGCATCCTCCCAAGCCAGGGATGGAACACAGGTCTCCCACATTGCAGGCAGATTCTTTACCACCTCAGCCACCAGGGAAACCCTTTCATGTACTAGTATTCTCAATTGACTTTGGTGTCAGGGTAATATTGACCTCATAAAATGGATTTGGGATTGTTCCCTCTTCTTCAGTTTTTTGGAAGAGTTCGTGAAGGGTTGACATTAATTCTTCTTTAAATATTTGTTAGAATTCACCAGCGAAACCATCTGGTCTGGGCTTTTCTTTGTTGCAGGGTTTTTGATTACTGATTCACTCTCCTTATTCATTATTGCTTTGTTTATATTTTCTATTTTTTCATGATCCAGTGTTGGAAATTGTGTGGTTCTAATAATTTATCCATTATTCTTTATTATCTATTTGTTGACATAAATGTTCGGAGTAGTTTCTTATGATCCTATGCCTTCCTATATTATCAGCTGTATGTTCCCCCTATCACTTCTGATTTGTTTAAATTTTATTTTGTATTAGAGTATAGCCTATTAATAAAGTTGTGATAGTTTCAGGTGAACACTGAAGGGACTTGGCCATACATATGCAAGTATCCAATTTTCTCCAAACTCCCCTTCTATCCAGGCTGCCATGGAACACTGAACTGAGTTCCATGTGCTATACAGTAGGTCCTGGTTGGTTATCCATTTTAAATGTACCATTGTGTACATGACCATCCCCAACTCCCTGTCATTTCTGATTTTATTCATTTAAATCTTATTTTTCCTTAGCTGGATTAGCTAACGGTTTGTCAATTTTATCTTTACAGAAAGTCAGTTTTTAGTTTAATTGATCTGAATAAATCTTTGGATATTTCTATTAAAATTGAATATATGCATCTTCTTAACCCAGCAATTTCACTTCCAAATATGTTTTAAAAAAAATAAAAGGTGATGTAGTGATGGTAGTACAACCTTAGGAAGGTATTTGATATCATTCAGTTGTATTCCTACAATGGATAAAATGTTAAATTTATGTATATTTTACCACAAAAAAAAAAAAATGGAGAAAAGAGCATAAAGGGAATATCCACAAAATGCAATGTTGGATCTTTTTAGAAACCTGGCTTGAACAAATCAACTGTAAAAGGCCGTTTTTGAGGTAATTCAGGATTTTAAATTTTGAGTGGCAATTAGATGATATTAAAGAATTATAGTTTCATAAAAGATTATCCACATAAGCACCAATAGTTAAGGATAAGAACATTAATTCATCATTAATTTTGACTGCTCAATTTTGATACTACTCAAATGTCCATCAACATTACAATGATGACAAATAGAATATAGCAGTAAAAATGAACAATGGATAAAGCTCACACACACAAAGCAGAGCTAAAGAAATCACAGAGAAAAATATTCATAATAAACTGATTTCATTTCACATAACGTTTATCTTTCTGAAGGCCAAATTAAGTTATGTTGTTAGAATTAAGTAGAAGAGACCATATTTTAAAATGTCCAATTTAGAAAAAAGAAATACAGGATGCCAAGGTAAATTTAAATTTTAGTTAAACAATGAAGATCTGTTTACTATATACTGAATATTGAGTTTTGTATTTTATCAACAGTACTTCAAAGAAACTAGATGATGCGGATAGGGAAGGGCTTTGAGAGGGACTTGCTTGATGCTAAAACATTTTTTTGTTATTAGAGTATGTTACATGTGATTCACTTTCTAATGATTCACTGAACTTTAGCTTATGAGCTATGTATTTATAGTTTGTACAATTTTGCTAATGTATATTTTACTTCATAAAAACAACTGTTCATGTTTAGATGTCACATGTTCACTGGAAATAGTCAAAATAAAAATGGATTTTTCAGGTAATTAAAGAGAGGGTTCAAACATGAGATGATGGTAGAAATTGAGGAAATAAAAAGTCCATTTTAGTGCCAAGAATCTGTGTCCCATGATTTCTTACAAATGTTTGTAATAGACAAATTCTAGTAAATTTTGGCTGTGATTTTTCCATAACTCACCAGAAGCACTAGGGTATTCTGTCTCAAGAACAAACTAACTTCAGTATTTACTTCTTTTGGCAAATGAATTTTAAATATATTAACATATTTTATAATAAGCCTGTATTGTTTCTCAGTCAATATTACTTTTTAGCAAATGTTAGTAAGCTTGACCAGTCAATTCTCTGTTCTATAGAAGTAACTAACTAATCAGAAAGTGCTGTACCTGCTAATTACACTTGACTAATTAGTTCACATAATACCCATGTGAAGTAGGAAAGTAAACGTTTTACTCCAAATTTTACAAATGAAGAAACAGATATAAATGTGTTAGACCATTTTCCTGAGGCCATTCAGCAAATCAATTGGAGAAGCAATATTTAAATTAAGTTTCAATTCTTTTACTGATTTTCTATTGACTTGTTCTTGCCAGGCTGTTTTCAACACATAAAAGCTAAAGGTCAAAATTATTTTGTAGTACAAAAAGCATTCTGTATTCACATGAACAACTAAAATATTCAAAAATTATTCAGGCAAAAACAGAAAGCATTTTCATTTTTATACATATGAATGAATGCTCATTTTCTTATATAATTTCTGAGTCAACATGAATATGAAGGTAAGATGTCATTACAGATTTCACTGCAAATTATATATAAAGCACTGGATTTATAATTTAGTATAGCAGACTGGGTTCTAGTCACTCCTCTGGCAGTCTCAAAGGTTTTTGAATTAGGCAATTATTTAATCATGCAGAGTTTTAATTTTACAATTTCTAAAAAATGTAGAAATGGGAACAATTGAAATGTTTATTTTGTTAGTTATCATGAAGATTAAAGAATACAGTTTTTATACTTTCATGAAAGTGCTGTAAAATGGATATCTTTGTATTTCTCAGTACTTTAGCAAGAATTTTTAGAAAAAGAAAAAATTTACCTAAAAATAATCAGTAGGAAGATCAACTTCTGTAGTCATTTTGCTTTGTGCATTTATCTAAACTACCTTAATGTTTTAATGAATCTGCTTTCAATTATATTTTTGTAAAGTTATAAAGCTTTTGGGCTAGAGCTTCCCAGGTGATGCTAGTGTTAAAAGAAACCACCTGCAATGCAGGAGACAGAAGAGATTCAGATTCTATCCCCAGGTTGGGAAGATCCCCTGGAGAATGAATTGGCAACCCACTCCAGTATTCTTGCCTGGAAAATCCAATGTACAGAGGAGCCTGGTGGGCTACAGTCCTTAGGGTCATAGAGTCAAACATGACTGAAATGATTTAGCATGCATAAATGCTTTTAAATGATTAAAAGTAGAACTGAATATATATGAAATACTAGTATAGGCATTTGTGTTTTTTTCAGACTATTTAAAATAATTGACAAAGCAGCTGAATAGTCATCATAGCTGGAGTTTACTGAGAACTCACTATTTTAAGATATTTTCATCTCTTTTATCATTTGATCCTCTCCACATCACTATTTCATGAAAAGATAAAGATGGGCACAATAAAGGACAGAAATGGTGTGGACCTAACATAAGCAGATTAAAAAGAGGTGGCAACAATACACAGAAGAATTATACAAAAAATATCTTCATGACCCAGATAATCATGACAGTGTGATCATTCACCTAGAGCCAGACACCGTGGAATGCCAAGTCAAGTGGGCCTTAAGAACCATCATTATGAACAAAGCTGTCAGAAGTGATGGAATTCCAGTTGAGCTATTTCAAATCCTAAAAGATGGTGCTGTGAAATCACTGCACTCAGTATGCCAGAAAATTTGGAAAACTCAGCAGTGGCCACAGGACTGGGGAAGGACAGTTTTCATTACAATCCCAAAGAAAGGGAATGCCAAAGAATGTTCAAACTACCACACAATTGCACTCATCTCACACGTTAGCAAAGTAATGCTCAAAATCTCCAAGCCAGGCTTCAACAGTAAGTGAACTGTGAGCTTCCTAATGTTCAAGCTGGGTTTAGAAAAGGCAGAGAATCCAGAGATCAAATTGCCAACATCATTGGATCATTGAAAAAGCAAGAGTTCCAGAAAAACATCTACTTCTGCTTTATTTACTACACCAAAGCCTTTGACTCTGTGGAAACTGTGGGCAGTTCTTAAAGAGATGGAAATACCAGACCACATTATCTGCCTGCAGAGAAATCTGTATGCAGGTCAAAAAGCAACAGTTAGAACTTGACATGGAACAACAGACTGGTTCCAAATTGGGAAAGGAGTACATCAAGTCTATATATTGTCACCCTGCTTACTTAACTTATATGCAGAGTGCAACATGCAAAATGCCGAAGTTGGGTGAAACACAATTGGAATTGAGATTGCCAGGAGAAATATCAATAACCTCAGATATGCAGGTGACACCACCCTAATGGCAAAAAGTGAAGGAGAACTAAAAAGTCTCTTGATGAAAGTGAAAGAGGAGAGTAAAAAGTTGGCTTAAAACTCAGCATTCAGAAAACTAAGATCATGGCATCCGGTTCCATCACTTCATGGCAAATAGATGGGGAAACAATGGAACCAATGAGAGACTTTATTTCTTGGGGCTCCAAAATCACTGCAGATGGTGATGGCAGCCATGAAATTAAAAGACGCTTGCTCCTTGGAAGCAAAGCTAAGACCAACCTAGATAGCAAGCTAAAAAGCAAAGACATTCCTTTGCCAACAAAAGTCCATCTAGTCAAGGCTATGGTTTTTCCAGTAGTCATGAATGGATGTGAGAGTTGGACTATAAAGAAATTGAGCACTGAAGAATTGATGCTTTCGAACAGTGGTGTTGGAGAAGACTCTTGAGAGTCCTTTGGACTGCAGGGAGATCCAAACCATCAATCCTAAAGAAAATCAGTCCTGAATATCCATTGGAAGGACTGATGCTGAAGGTGAAACTCCAATACTTTGGCCACCTGATGCAAAGAACTGACTTATTGGAAAAGACCCTGATGCAGGGAAAGATTGAAGGCAGGAGGAGAAGGGACGACAAGAGGATGAGGTGGTTTGATGGCATCACTGAAACAGTAGACATGAATTTGAGTAAGCTCTGAGAGTTGGTGATGGACAGGGAAGCCTGGAGTGATGCAGTCCATGGGGTGACAAAGATATAGGACATGACTGAGCAACTGAACTGACATCACTATTCATGTTACTGTTATTTTCTCCATTGTACTTATGAAAACATTGAGGCTAGGAAATTTAATGCTTAGTTTTAATCCTCTGATTCAGTACTTAGCAGCTGAGTAATATGAGTTGGTTTTTATGTCTCAGGTCCTCATTTGTATACATGGAGTAATATTTTACATTGTGTGAAGTGTTTGCTTTTAATTATTTAACACTTTTAAAGAATTTATTTCTTTGTTTGAAGTAGCATGTCATCAATTAATATGAGCTATTGTTATGCTACATAATATATAAAACAAAATCCTTTTAATGAGATGTATTTTTTTACAGTTCAAATTTATTGTGACCCAGAGAAGATATTTATTTTATTTTCTAATGTTGGGATGGTCATCCAATGCCAGTTTCTCACTCTTCCTCAATTACAGAACCTCAGATTTGCTTAGTGCAACAATATTCTGAGCCCAAGTTGCTATCATTTTCATACTTACCTAGCTAGGGGACGAATATGACACACTTCTGACCAATGTAATGTAATTAGGATTTCTAGAAATTTTTTTTCCCCTAATTTGGGTTCAATATTTATTTGCCCTCTTTTATCATGTCTTTCTACCTGTATCTTCAATGTAGGATTTAGAACAGAACAGGTATCTGGAGATCATTATACATTAAACATGGGAATAGAAGTTTGCACACTATTGAAAAAAGTGAAAGTATTGCGAGTCCCTATTTGTACCAGTGAGCTGCACAATGTGATGCTGACTCTGTGTCTCCTGATTTCTTTTTGGTGATTCATATAAACTTCCATATTCTATTATTTCTGGCTGAATACATTAGTAACTGATTCACTGAGTATACTAGCTAATGACTTAAGAATCACCAAGCTATATGATTAAATTTTTCCTTTCCCTTAATAGATTCCCATAGGTAAATCTGAAATCATATTTAAGTTAAAATAATGACTGATGATATGATTTGGGAGCAGTTCAAGTAATTAATAGATTAACTGTGGGTGGTGCATGATTAATAATTAAATTATTCAAGGGAAGTTATCCTCATTTGGAGAAGCTCCCATTTGGAAATCGGCACTGTCATCTGCTGCAAATGGAAGCATATGATCCCTTATTTAATAAGGATTTTAGAATTCTGTGAGTATCACGTGACATACAAATTGCATGAGTGCAAAATCACTTGGCCTCTTTGCCAGTTTCATGAAAATATTATCCTTATAGACAAACTCATTTACTTCAAAAGCTTTAAAATTAATTATATGAAAATAATAGCTGTTTTTGAATCAGTATTATTCAGAAAAAAAAATAATTTTTAAAGGAACATTTATTAAAATTATAGTCTTCCAAGGAAGCTGTCCCCAAATCAAAATATTAAATACTCTATGAATTACTTTCTACAAGGTTGTAAGTACAAGGCAGTTCATCTTCCTAATTTGAAAAGCAAACAACTTTTTAATATATATTTTGGAGTTAAATTACTGCTATCATATTTCCACCATGTAAAAATGTGTGTATGCAGCTAAAATCTTTCTTTAGCCCACTGATTTTTGTTTTGTTTTTTCCTGTGCTTTCTACCAACATTTTATTCAAAAGAACTTTTTTTTAAATTTTAAAATTATGGGACCAATGTAGCAATAACTGTATGTCCAGTCATATTTAAACTATTTTAACCGTTTTAACCATATACATTTCTATTTGGTTTAGACCTTATTTTGTTAAAATAATACAGATAGGGTTGTAACTCCTATGTATACCACTATCTGAACATATTCTATGTACCTTTATTTGTTAATACTATCCTAAATTCAGAGGTGAAGTTTCTGAAGCAAAAGATATTATTTACTTACAGCCAATACGAAAACGTACAGCTTTTCTTTTGTCCCAATTATTATACTTCAAGTGATACAATGAGAACCAGATGCCATGTTAAATGTAAGAGGATCAACAGTAGGCAAGAAAATGCAAAAAAGAAAAGAAAGAATTGATGGTTACACAGGAGAGACGTAGCTGTTACCCTCAGCTTCCAAGGAAATATCCTTGAAAACTTAGCAAGAGTAGTCCTGGATCCTGAGTACATCTCAGAAAGCTTCTGTGGGCTTAGTCTCTCAGTCCTGTCCAGTTGTTTGTGACCCCAGGGACTGTAACCCATCAGGCTCCTTTGTCCATGGAATTCTCCGGGCAAGAATACTGGATGGATAACCATTCCTTTCTCCAGAAATGTGTAGGTACATAGGGCTTTTGTACATTAGAGGTGAATAAAAATATCTTCCTTGATATTTTACAACAATCTATTGTTGTTGGAGCTTTACAGTGAAAAATTCATGAAAATTAGAAATACTGAAGACTGAGGTCAGTACAAATGAGAAGACAAAGAAAGTAGTTTTTATGTTTACATTACAAATGTCTCTTTTCCTCTTACTCCTTCTTTTCCTTTTTTTTTTTTTTGCTTTTCTTTTCCTTTCCTCTCCTGTCCTGTCTTTTCTCCTACTTTCTTCATCTTTACCTTTTTCTTCATCTTACTTCTTAGATAATGAATTACTTTTGACACTGTCATGCTTGAAGTAATTCATATTTACTATCTGGAACTAATGTACTAATGAATCATATGACACTCATATTGAATAAAAATGAAGACACTATTTAAATTTTTTTAATGAAAAAATCTAGACCCAAGTCAGGAAAAAAACTTTTATGTTATTTTACTTTATTTTAGTAATTGTCCCAGAAACTGGGGTTTTCTTGTGAAAATGATACTGCTTCTACCACAGGAGCTGATAAACTAGTGACAAAAGATAGACATTCCTCGTAATATGCTAAATTAGAATAAGGAAGAGTTGATCACAAGTAAAGCGCCGTTGCTGCCGCTTCAGCGGCTCAGTGTAAAGAATCTCCCTGCAATTCAGGAGCTGGAGGAAATGTGGGTTAGATCCCTGGGTTGGGAAGATCCCCTGTTGGAGGACATGGCAACCCACTCCAGTGTCCTTGCCTGGGAAATCGGGGACAGAGGAGACTAGTGGGCTACAATCCATAGGGTCGCAAAGAGTTGAACGTGACTGAGCGACTTAGCACACAGGCACTCAGGCACACACAGAACACGGCGGAAGGGCACTTTTCTGAAGTTTTGTTTCTGAAAGAAATGCTAGTCAACAATGTATAAGCTAAGACATGAATGATGCATTGTGAAGAGCTAAACAATGTGGGAGTTTGAAGAGGAAAGGGAGTCTTTCACATAGGGTAAATGGCAGTCGTTTATCCATGCATTCAGGCATGAATGCATACATTCAATAGAATTTATTTTCAGTGCCTACTATGTCCTATACATTGTTCTGGGCATTAGGGATCTAAAGTTGGAGGAGAAATACCATCAAGTCCCTGCCATTGCAGAGCTTACAACTTTGTAGCAGATTATAAAAGAATCAAAGTGATGTACATATAATCATACATATAATCATCTGTACTATGTACATTGTGCTATTAACAAATATAAATATGAACAAAAACTTAAGAATGGGATTTAATAGGCAAATGCTCTGCTTGCCATGGTGGTTGTACAGGTAGTAGTGTGAGGAGGATGGCACATCATATTAAGATGTGTTGTAGTGTAAGTGCAAGTCAGGGTTATATTTTGCTCTCAGAAAGATCAATGAGTCTAGAAGAAGGCAATATAATTGAAAAAGATCCTGTGCTGATTCTTGCAGAGAGGAGAATACTGCAATAATTTTGTAATGGTACTATGTTTGAAAGTTATACAAATATAGTTTAAAATAAAGAAAATATTTGGAAAATGCTCAAGTGTTAAAAATCACCAAGACTGGTCATTATTTACCAAAATCAAACCTATATTGTAATCCAGAAATTAGAATCATAGATAAATTCTACAGAAATATATGTAAATATGGGCATGAAAAAGGCACAAAATATGTTAACACTAGGCACAGTTTAACAGCCAAAAATTTTAAATTAATGAAATGGGCATCAACAGAATAATGGATAATTAAATTTTGTATATTTATACAATGGGATAATATACAGAAATGAAAAATCGATGAACCACTGCTGCAGACAAAAATATGGATGGATGGATGTCCAAACATAATATTGAATCCCAAATGAAATATACAAACAAATACATAATATATGAATCCATTTTATAAAGTTCAAAATTGCTCAAAACTAATGCACGGTATTAGAAATCAGGATAGTATTTTATTTGATGGGAGGGTAGAGGGACAGTAAGTAGGAAGAGGCATGAATAGATTTTTACCAGTGCTATTATCCTATTAATTGTAGGGTAATTTACTGAGCTATATACTGATGATTTGTATTCTTATATGCATTGTACTTTAAAATAAAAGTTTTAAATAAATAATGAAACAAATAGTTTGCATAGAGAAAAGGGGGTAAAGTGGAGCTGAGGAAGGCATTGGTGTCCTAGAATTGTATATATATTCATGGCATTAATTTAGAGGGTATCAGAGGAAGCCTGGGTTCAGGCACAATAGAAGTTATTATTTTTAGTTTTTATATTTGGAGCTCAGTGTGTGCCTTTTTCACACTTGAGGGGAAATGCAAAGGAGGCAGAATACAAGGTTAAAGTCTCACAGATCATATAGTTCTCAGCTAGAGAAACAAATTTGTAAGTTCGTGTGCATATAGGTGTACAAATCATGTGAACACCTAGGATTGGCTAGTGAGCAAATTTAGAGAACTAAAGTAATTGGGTATAGAGTTAGTGAGGGATGTGTATATAGAAGTAATTTTTTCAGCAAAGTGTGTCTTGATGGAAAAAAGAAAGCTAAAAGAGGAGACCACTGTGTCTGGAATTGAATAGAGAGAAGGGGTGTGGTAAGAATTGTGATCAGGTTTGTTATTGGTGGGACTTCATTTAAAACCATGGTATTGCACAAAGAGAAGCAAAAAGAGAAGGGGAAAAAAAAATGCTAGATGACAGACCCTGGGGCAATCTATCATTTAGAAATCTGCACTGAACATATCTCAGGTAAGACAAAAACGAGTCAGTTTTGATATATAGAAGAAGGCAAGAAATACTATGTTCCTGTCGTTCAGAGGCTGAATATATTAAGACCAACAACAACAAAGGTTTAAAAAAGAAGGACTAATTAATAGTGGAGGGTTTTTCAAATGTTTGGAGTAGATTGTCTCTAAAGCACACAGGAAGAGAAAGGCTTTCTTTGTGAGGCAGGACAGTGAATAGAAGAAGATAGTAAAAGATGCATGATTGTAGGCAGGTTTTAGTTCTACTTTTGGGAAAAAAAAAATAAGAAACTCACTTTTTTTTTTTTCCATTTGTTTATATTAGTTGGAGGCTAATTACTTTACAATATTGTAGTGGTTTTTGCCATACATTGACATGAATCAGCCATAGATTTACATGTGTTCCCCATCCCGATCCCCCCTCCTTCCTCCCTCCCATCCCATCCCTCTGGGTCTTCCAGGTGTACCAGCCCCGAACACTTGTCTCATGCATCCAACCTGGGCTGGTGATCTGTTTCACCCTTGATAGTATACTTGTTTCAATGCTGTTCACTCGAAACATCCCACCCTCACCTTCTCCCACAGAGTCCCAAAGTCTGTTCTGTACATCTCTGTCTCTTTCTCTGTTTTGCATATAGGGTTATCATTACCATCATTTTAAATTCCATATTTATGCATTAGTATACTGTATTGGTGTTTATATTTCTGGCTTACTTCACTCTGTATAATGGGCTCCGTTTCATCCATCTCATTAGAATTGATTCAAATGAATTATTTTTAATGGCTGAGTAATATTCCATGGTGTATATGTACGACAGCTTCCTTATCCATTCGTCTGCTGATGGGCATCTAGGTTGCTTCCATGTCCTAGCTATTGTAAACAGTACTGCAATGAACATTGGGGTGCATGTGTCTCTTTCGGATCTGGTTTCCTTGGTTTGTATGCCCAGGAGTGGGATTGCTGGGTCATATGGCAGTTCTATTTCCAGTTTTTTAAAGGAATCTCCACACTGTTCTCCATAGTGGCTGTACTAGTTTGCATTCCCACCAACAGTGTAAGAGGGTTCCCTTTTCTCCACACCCTCTCCAGCATTTATTGCTTGTAGACTTTTGGATAGCAGCCATCCTGACTGGCGTGTAATGGTACCTCATTGTGGTTTTGATTTGCATTTCTCTGATAATGAGTGTTGGGAATGTGGTGTGGTAGACAAACTTAGAAGTAACAGGAATTTGAGACTAAAATAAACCAATATAGCTGAAGCTTGGGCTTCTCTGGTAGCTTAGGTGGTAATCTGCCTGCAATGCAGCAGCCCTGGGTTCATCCCAGGGTTGGAAAGATCCCCTGCAGGAGGGCATGGCAACCCACTCCAGTATTCTTGCCTCGAGAATCCCATGGACGGAGGAACCTGGCAGGCCACAGTCCATGGGGTCACAAAGAGTCAAACTTGGCTGAGCAATTAAGCAGAGCACAGCTGAAGCATAAATTTTGGATTGTTAGGAGAAAGAACAAGGGCAAGATGTAACACTTTTTTATTGGAATGCAGTAAAAACAAGCAAGATCCAGAGGAGTAAAGAACTTGAATAACATAAGGAACAGTGTGCTTATTTGTAAGCAACATTGCCTTATATACTCACTGGAGAGAAAATTAAAATGCTTACAGAGAGAATGAATATATTGAAGGATTTTGTCTTTTCCTATATTTGTTCTGTATGTTTAATGCAGAAATTCATTATGGCCTATAGAGCCAGTATGTGCACTCTTTGCATACACCCTTCTCCACCCCATTGTAGTTTTTGAAAGAATATAAATGGACAGGGTTTCCCTGGTGATCCAGGGTTTAAGAACCCACCTGCCAGTGGAAGGGATACCAGTTCAATCCCTTTTCCTGGAAGATCCCACGTGCCCTGGAGCAACTAAGCTTGTGTGCCACAACTACTGAGCCAGCATTCTAGGGCCTGTGAGCCACAACTGCTCAGCCTTCGTGCCACCACTGCTGAAGCCTGCCGCCCTAGAGCCAGCCAGTCACAACTGCTGAGCCCGTGTGCTGCAGCTACCAAAACACACACACCTAGAGTCTGGGCTCCCCAACAAGAGAAGCCATCACAATGAGAAGCCGGGGCACTGCAAGAGGGGTCGTAGCTCACTGCAGCTGAAGAACGCCTACAGGCAGCAATGGAGCAAAAATAAAGACTAAACAAGTCTTTAAAAAAAACAACATAAGTGAATATAAACTGCTAATTAGAAAATTGATATTTTTCATGTCTAATTGGTATGTGTTAGTTGAGGAGAAAGAAAACTAATATACTCAGTTCCATTATGAGAAAGAACTAAAAGCCAATATAGTACATAAGTTAATAAAAATATATAGAGAGAAGAAAAATGCATATCCCAATATTATAGGGAGCATTGATAAAAAGAGAGAATCCTCAGAAGTAATTCTGATTAAAAAAAATGAGCAACCAAAAAGAGTGAAGAATTGCTGATTGTGCCAGCTACATATTGTACAGTTCTGGAGTCAAGATAGTTGTAGGTATCACTCTCTCTCTTTCTTATTTTCCTCTGTCTTCTTTCTCTTTCTTAAAATCTGTTTGCCTGACTAATTAAGAAGCAAAAAATGGAAAAAAATAAATAAAGTACATCTCATAAACAATTTTTTGAAGGAAATGTGGAAAACATATACTAAAAATATGCAAGCATCTAAATAACATGACTAAGGCCCTGTCAATGAAAAGTAGCAGAAATAGTAAAGAGCTCTAACAAACCAAAATATACTTCAGTATGGGAAATATCAGACCTAACTTACCTAAAATAATGCCTTACCACATACAAAGAAATGTTTTAAGAAACTCTGGTAAGGAATAAAATTTTTCTAAAACATATCCTCCTATTTGAGGAAAGTAACAGTCTTCTACAAATATATATGTCTAATAATTAAAATAAAAATTTCCAATGAATTTAATATCAGATTAGACAGTAGCACAAGAAAAGTGGGAGTCTAGAAAATTGATCAAAAGAACTTTTACAGATGGAATATATAAAAATGAAAAGATGAAACATAAAGAATTAACTAGGGATTAGATTAAATCTATTATATCTAATTAGTTTTTCAAAAATACAGGAGAGGAAAAATGGGTAGATTTAATATTTACAGGGAATGAACTTTTAAAATTTTCTGGAGCTGGGAAAAACAATCCCTAAATTAAAGATGATCAACAAATCACAAAAATTATACATACAAAAGACCTCGAAACTCCTGGAAGAGAGCTTGGAAGTCACCACTCTTTTCCTAACAACAAGTAAAAAGCTGAACAAATGGGAAAACCAACAATTTATCTTAGCTCTACCAGAGAAATGAGGTCACAGACATATCATTGCCTCCAAAATTGAAGAAACAGGAGTATACACAAAATCACAACTTGCCTGAGAAGAAACCCACAACCTGAAATCTCCCCTGAAACCAATGCTTGGGCAGAGAAATCTGAACCATAACTGATGAATTGCTGGAGGCTCAGCATGACAGTGTGAGAGTAAAAAACTTGGAGAGGAGCCCGCAGTTGTGTGAGCAACCCTAGTGTTCCACCAGGTTGTTACAGAGAATAGGAGAAAAATCCATTCTGGCTTCCATCAGAAGGAGGGCAAAAAGTTACCATTTTGAAACAGCCAGAGTGTTCTCTTCTTAAAAAGGCCTGCCCTCAAGAGAAACTACTTTACCAGAGCTTAACCTATTAAAGTTTTACCAGACTCTAGTGTACCTGGTGAAACAGAGCTGTCTAACTCCTGCCCCCTCCAACCATCTTGCCCACCCAAGGCAAGAGAAAAGAACTAAGATGCACTTGTGAAATTCATTGCCTTGGGACACAGGACACAATCACTAACAGATTGAGACCTAATCATAACACAAGAATATCCCTCTCCCACATACCTTACCACTACATTATTAAAGGCCTCTTTACTTGAGTCATTTTTACTTACAACATAATGTCCACCCTTCACTGCCAAAATTACAAGACATAGTAAAAGGCAAAGAAACAAACCAGTTGGAAGTGGGAGAGCAGGCATCCGAACTAGACTTAGATATAACAGAGCATTTGAAAATGTCAGATTGTCAAAGCAAAACAAAAACGATGGTTGATATGCTAAGGACCCAAATGGAAAAAATAGACAACCTTTAAGAGCAGATTAGAAATGAGAATTCTAAGAAAAATATATATTAATGATATTTTAAAAACTACCTTATAAGCAAAAATAAAGAGAATGTTTAACAGGCTCATTAATAGATCATACATGGCTGAGGAAAGAATCTCTGAGAATAAGGATTTGTCAATAGAAACTTCTAAAACTGAAATGCAATTAAAAAAAAAAAAAAGACAGAAAAGAAAAAAGAACAGAATATCCAAGAACTGTGGGACTACTATGAAAAGCATATCATATGCATAATGACAATAGCAGAAGGAGAGAAGAGGAAGGAACAGAAGAAACATTTGAGGAAGGTAGTGACTTAAGAATTTCCAAAAATTAATGTCACGTACAAAACCACAGATCCAAAAAAGTTCAGAAAACACTAAGCAGGATAAATGCTGAATAAACTATACCTAGGAGTATCATATGTTAACTGAAGAAAATCAAAGAAAAAAATCTGAAAATGGGAGAAGGAGGTGGTGGGGTAAGCCTTATATAGAGGATAAAAGATATGAATATCCAACTTCTCTCAGTAAACTGTGCAAGCAAAAAAGAAATGTGTGAAATATTTAGTGCTCAGGAAAAACAACAACATAGAATTCTTCAAAATCATCCTTCAAAAGTAAAGGAGAAATAGACTTTCTCAGACAAACAAAATTGATGAGGTTTGTTACCAGTAGATCTGTCTTGAACGAAATGTTAAAAGAAGTTTTTCAGTGGGAAAGAAAAAGATATAGGTCAGAAACTTGGATCTACATTAAAAAAAAAAAAAAAAGATCATTGAAGAAGGAATAAATGAAGGTAAAATAAAAATTTGAATTTTCTAATTCTTAATTGATCCAACAGACAATAATGTGTTTAAAATAATAATAACAACAATGTATTGGATGACTATAAATTATGTGTGAGTGAAATGAGTGTCAACAACGATGCAATGGATGGGAGAAATTAGACTGTTATTATAAGGTAACTGCACTACCTGTGAAATGGTATAGATTTACATATGTTATCTGATAAAAGGTTTACCTAAAACATGCTCAGTCAGTTCAGTTCAGTTCAGTCGCTCAGTCGTGTCCGACTCTTTGCGACCCCATGAATTGCAGCACGCTAGGCTTCGCTGTCCATCACCAACTCCCGGAGTTTACTCAAACTCATGCCCATCGAGTCGGTGATGCCATCCAGCCATCTCATCCTCTGTCGTCCCCTTCTCCTCCTGCCTCCAATCCCTCCCAGCATCAGGGTGTTTTCCAATGAGTCAACTCTTCCCGTGTTGTAGTCAAAGTATTGGAGTTTCAGCTTCAGCATCAGTCCTTCCAATGAACACCCAGGATTGATCTCCTTTAGGGTGGACTGGTTGGATCTCCTTGCAGTCCAAAGGACTCTCAAGAGCCTTCTCCAACACCACAGTTCAAAAGCATCAATTTTTCGGTGCTCAGCTTTCTTCACAGTCCAACTCTCACATCCATACATGGCCACTGGAAAAATCACAGCCTTGACCAGACGGGCCATTGTTGGAAAAGTAATGTCTCTGCTTTTTAATATGCTATCTGGGTTGGTCATAACTTTCCTTCCAAGGAGTAAGCGTCTTTTAATTTCATGGCTGCAATCACCATCTGCAGTAATTTTGGAGCCCCAAAAAATAAAGTCTGGCACTGTTTCCACTGTCTCCCCATCTATTTCCCATGAGGTGATGGGATCAGATGCCATGATCTTAGTTTTCTGAATGTTAAGCTTTAAGCTAACTTTTTCACTCTCCTCTTTCACTTTCATCAAGAGGCTTTTTAGTTCCTCTTCACTCTGCCAGAATGGTGGTGTCATCTGCATATCTGAGGTTATTGATATTTCTCCCGGCAATCTTGATTCCAGCTTGTGCTTCTTCCAGCCCAGCATTTCTCATGATGTACTCTGCATATAAGTTAAATAAGCAGGGTGACAATATACAGTCTTTTCCTATTTGGAGCCAGTCTGTTGTTCCATGTCCAGTTCTAACTCTTGCTTCCTGACCTGCATACAGGTTTCTCAAGAGGCAGGTCAGGTGGTCTGGTATTCCCATCTCTTTCAAAATTTTCCACAGTTTATTGTGATTCACACAGTCGAAGGCTTTGGCGTAGTCAGTAAAGCAGAAATAGATGCTTTTCTGGAACTCTCTTGCTTTTTCAATGATCTAGCTGATATTGGCAATTTGATCTCTGGTTCCTCTGCTTTTTCTAAAATCAGCTTGAACATCTGGAAGTTCTCAGTTCACATATTGCTGAAGCCTGGCTTGGAGAATTTTGAGCATTACTTTACTAGTGTGTGAGATGAGTGCAATTGTGCAGTAGTTTGAGCATTTTTTGGGATTGCTTTTCTTATGGATTGGAATGAAAACTGACCTTTTCCAGCCCTGTGGCCACTGCTGAGTTTTCCCAATTTGCTGGCATACTGAGTGCAGCACTTTCACAGCATCATCTTTCAGGATTTGAAAAAGCTCAACTGGAGTTCCATCACATCCACTAGCTTTGTTCATAGTGATGCTTTCTAACGCCTACTTGACTTCACATTCCAGGATGTATGGCTCTAGGGGAGTGCTCCATGATCATGATTATCTGGGTCATGAAGATCTTTTTTGTGCAGTTCTTCTGTGTATTCTTGCCACCTCTTCTTAATATCTTCTTCTTCTGTTAGGTCCATACCATTTCTGTCCTTTATCGAACCCATCTTTGCCTGAAATGTTCCCTTGATATCTATAATTTTCTTGAAGAGATCTCTAGTCTTTCCCATTCTATTGTTTTCCTCTATTTCTTTGCATTGATCGCTGAGGGAGGTTTTCTTATCTCTCCTGGCTATTCTTTGGAACTCTGCATTTAAATGGATATATCTTTTCTTTTCTCCTTTGCTTTTAGCTTCTCTTCTTTTCACAGCTATTTTAAGGCCTCCCCAGACAATCATTTTGCCTTTTTGCATTTCTTTTCCATGGGGATGGTCTTGATTCCTGTCTCCTCTACAATGTCACGAACCTCCGTCCATAGTTCATCAGGCTCTCTGTCTATCAGATCTAGTCCCTTAAATCTATTTCTCACTTCCACTGTATAACCATAAGGGATTTGATTTAGTTCATACCTGAATGGTCTATGGTTTTCCCTGCTTTCTTCCATTTAAGTCTGAATTTGGCAATAAGGAGTTCATGATCTGAGCCACAGTCAGCTCCCGGTCTTGTTTTTGCTGACTGTATAGAGCTTTTCCATCTTTGGCTGCAAAGAATGTTTGCTAAGAACTCTTAAATCTCAACAATAAGAAAACCCAATTTAAAAATGGGCAAAATATCTCAACAGACAGTTCCCTAAAGTAGATATTCATATAGCAAATAAGCACATGGAAAGTTACTCCATATCATATATCATTTGTAAAATGCAAGTTGAAAGCATGATATATTACTATGCACCTATTATAATCATTGCCACTCAGAACACTGAAAATATCAAATGCTAATGAGAATGTGGAGCTGAAGGAACCCTCATGAACTGCTAGTAGGAATGCAAAATGGTACAGCTACTTTGGAACACAGTTTTTTGTTTTCTTAGAAAGCTAAACATACTACTACCATTTTTATCCAGTTTATTTTATCTATTTTATTTCACTCCTTCATATGTACTCAAAGGAGCTGAAAATGTATGTTCTTACAAATATACCATGGATGTTTATAGCAGATTTATGCAGTATGGTTTTGAAAATCCTATCCATGGCAATCAGAGGAGAAAAAGAAATTAAGTCCAAATTGGAAAGGAAGAAGTAAACTGTCACTATTTGCAGATGACATAATATTATACATAGAAAATATGAAAGATGCTGCTGCTGGTGGTGGTGGTAAGCAGCTTCAGTCGTGTCCGACTCTGTGTGACCACATAGATGGCAGCCCACCAGGCTCCCCTGTCCCTGGGATTCTCCAGGCAAGAACACTGGAGTGGGTTGCCATTTCCTCTGCAATGAAAGATGCTACCACAGGTCAAAAGTGAATTTGGTAAAATTTCAGGATACAGAATTAATAGACAGAAATCTCTTGCATTTCTATACAATTATAATGAAAGTTCATAAAGAGAATTTAAAGAAACTATCCCATTTACTATTGCATCAAAAAGAATAAAATACCAAACAAGAAACCTACCTAAGGAGGCAAAAGACCTGTACTCCAAAAACTATAAGAAACCAAAGTTGACACAAAGAGATGGAAAAATATAACATGTTCTTGGATTGGAAGAACCAATATTGTCAAAATGATCACAATACACAAGGCAATCTACAGATTCAATGCAATCCCTATCAAACTGCCAATGGCATTCTTTACAGATCTAAAGCAAAAAGTCTTAAAGCATGTATGTAAACACAAAGAAGTCCAAATAGCCAAAGGAACCTCTAGAAGGAAAAACAGAGTTGAAATCAAAGTATACTATAAATCTACAGAAATTAAACCAGTATGGTACTGGCACAAAGACAGACTTATAGATTGATAGAAAGTACAGAAAGCCCAAAAATAAATCCATGCATTTATGGTCAGTTAATCTAAAGCAAAGGAGGCAAGAATATACAATAGAGAAAAGACTATCTCTTCAATAATTGATGTTTGGAAAACTAGATAACTACAGGTAAAAATTGAAATTATAATATTTTCTAACACCATACACAAAAATAAATTCAAAAGGGTTAAAGACCTAAATGTAAGACCAGATAATATAAAATTATTAGAGGAACAGAAAGAAAGGCAGAACATTATCTGACAAATCACAGCAATATCTTTTTGGACCTAATTCTTAGAGTAATGAAAATAAAAGCAAAAAATCAACAAATGAGACCTACTTAAGCTTAAAAGATTCTGTCTAGCAAAGGAAACCATAAACAAGCAAATAAAAAAGACAACTCATGGAACTGGAGAAATTATTTGCAACAACTCAATTAAAAAAACTAAGATCATGGCATCCAGTCCCATCCCTTCATGGAAAATAGAGGGGGAAGAAATGGGAACAATGAGAGACTTTATTTTTATGGGCTCCAAAATCACTGCAGATGGTGATAGCAGCCATGAAATTAAAAGACGCTTGCTCCTTGGAAGAAAACTTATGACCAACCTAGACAGCATATTAAGAAACAGAGATATAACTTTTCCAACAAAGGGCCATCTAGTCAAGGCTATTGTTTTTCCAGTGGTCATGTATGGATGTGAGAGTTGAACTGTGAAGAAAGCTGAGTGCCGAAGAATTGATGCTTTTGAACTGTGGTGTTGGAGAAGACTCTTGAGAGTCCCTTGGACTGCAAGGAGATTCAACCAGTCCATCCTAAAGGAGATCTGATCAGTCCTGGGTGTTCATTGGAAGGACTGATGCTTAAGCTGAAACTCCAATACTTTGGCCACTTGATGCAAAGAGCTGACTCATTGGAAAAGACCCTGATGCTGGGAAAGATTGAGGGCAGGAGGAGAAGGGGACGACAGAGGAAGAGATGGCTGGATGGCATCACCGACTTAATGAACATGAGTCTGAGTAAACTCCGGAAGTTGGTGTTGGACAGGAAGGCCTGGCGTGCTGTAGTCCATGAGGTTGCAAAGCGTCAGGCACGAATGGGCAACTGAACTGAACTGAACTAATAAAAATAAAAATAAAAAAATCCTGAGGACCTAAATAGACAGTTCTCCAAAGAAGACATATAGATGGTCAAAAAGTTCTTGAAAAGACACTCAATGCTATTAATTATTAGATAAATGTAAGTCAAATCTACAATGAGTTACCTCACACCAATCAAAATGGCCATCATTAAAAAGTCTACAAACAATAAATTCTGGAAAGGGCCTGGTGAAAAGGGAATCCTCTTACACAGTTGGTGGGAATGTAAACTGATAAAGCCACTGTATTCAAAAGCAGAGACATAACTGTTAACAAAGGTCCATATAGTCAAAGGTATGGTTTTTCCACTAGCAGTGTACAGATGAGAGAGGTGTACCCTAAAGAAGTCTGAGCACCAAAGAAATGATACTTTCAAACTGTGGTGCTTCTGAAGACTCTTGAGAATCCCTTGGACTGCAGGAAGATCAAACCTGTCAATCCTAAAGGAAATCAACCCTCAATATTCATTGGAAAGTCTGATGCTGAAGCTGAAGCTCCAATACTTTGGCCACCTAATGAGAAAAGCTGACTCTTTGGAAAAGACCCTGATACTGTGGAAAGATTGAGGGCAAGAGGAGAAGGGGATAGAGAGGATGAAATGATCGGATGGCATCATCGACTCAATGGACATGAATTTGAGAAAACTCTGGGAGATGGTGAAGGACAGGGAGCCTGGTGTGCTGCAGTCCACGAGGTCATGAACAGTCTAACAGGACTTAGCAAATGAACAGCAGCAATAACAACAACCACTGTGCAAACATTATGGAGTTTCCTTATAAAAATTAAAAGTAGAGCTACCATATGATCCAGAAATCCCACTCTGGGAATATATCTGAAGGAAACAATAATTTGAAAAGGTGCATTCATCCCAATATTGATTGTAGCACAGTTTACAGTAACCAGAACACGGAAGCAATCAAAATGCCTATTGACAGATTAATAAAGAAAACTTAAATATATTGTAAGCCCATGCATGCCTAGTCATTTCTGACTCTTTGCAACCCCGTGAACCAGCTAGACTCTCTGTCCATGAAATTCCCCAACAAGAATACTGGTGTGGGTTGCCATTTCCTACTTCAGGGTATCTTCCTGATCCAGGGATCAAACCACAGCTCCTGTGTCTCCTGCATTGGCAGATGGATTATTTACCACTGTGCCACCTGGGAAGCCAGCTAGTTCAGTTCAGTTCAGTCGCTCAGTCGTGTCTGACTCTTTGCAACCCCATGAACCACAGCATGCCAGGCCTCCCTGTCCATCACCAACTCCCGGAGTCCACCCAAACCCATGACCTTTGAGTCAGTGATGCCATCCAACCTTCTCATCCTCTGTCGTCCCCTTCTCCTCCTGCCCTCAATCTTTCCCAGCATCAGGGTCTTTTCAAATGAGTCAGTTCTTCGTATCAGGTGGCCAAAGTATTGGAGTTTCAGCTTCAGCATCAGTTCTTCCAATGAATATTCAAGACTGATTTCCTTTAGGATGGACTGGTTGGATCTCCTTGCAGTCCAAGGGGCTCTCAAGAGTCTTCTCCAACACCACACTTCAAAAGCATTCATTTTTCAGTGCTCAGCTTTCTTCATAGTCCAACTCTCACATCCATACATGACTACTGGAAAAACCATAGCCTTGACTAGATGAACCTTTGTTGGCAAAGTAATGTCTCTGCTTTTTAATATACTGTCTAGGGAAGCCAGATAGTTAGGCCACAAATTCAGGGTTTTTGAAGATGGACATTTGAGGTAGAACTCATAAATACTAACCTCGAACAGCTCCTTGAGTAAGATTGTTAATCCATGGACTACACTTTTAAGATTACTGCTCCGTACAAAATCCATACCCACTCTGAATGGCCCCTCCTGCCCCTGCAAAAATACACATTCACACACATATACCTGTACATTTCATTATTGTTTAAAAAATCTGGAAACAACACAAAATGAGTAAATAAATTCTAGTACAGTAATATAATGAACTTCTATATCATAATAGAAATGAAGTAATCACAGTTGCATGCAACAACATGGATAAGTATTTTTAAAAATCTAGGGAATGTTATTCTGAGTGAAGTAAGACAGAAAATGGGAAATATCATATGAAAACCTTTATATGTTGTATATAAAAAGAAATGATACAAATTAGCTTATTTACAAAAAGAGGTACAGACTCCATGACTTAGAGAAGGAACTTACGGTTGCCAGAGAGATACTTATGGGCAAATGGATAGTTAGGGAGTTTGAGATCAACATGTACACACTGCTGTATTTAAAATGGATAACCAATGAGGACCTACTGTATAGTACATGGAACTCTGCTCAATGTGGTAGCCTGGATAGGAGGGAAATTTGGGGGAGAATGACTACATGTATTGTTGGTGGTGTTGTTCAGTCTCTAAGTTATGTCCAACAGACTCTTTGTGCTCTATGGACTGCAGCACACCAGACTTCCCTATGTCTCTTCACTATCTCCCTGAGTTTGCTCAAATTCATGTCTTATGAGTCGATGATGCCACCCAACCATCTCATCCTCTCTTATCCCCTTCTCCTCATGCCTGCAATCTTTCCCAGCATCAGGGTCTTTTCCAATGTATTTCTTTGCATCAGGTGGCCAAAGTATTGGAACTTCAGCTTCCACATCAGTTCTTCCAATGGATATTCAGGGCTGATTTCCTTTAGGATTGACGGATTTGATCTCCTTGCTGTCCAAGAAACTCTCAAGAGTCTTCTTTAGCACCACAATTCAAAAGTATCAATTCTTTGGTACTCAGCCTTCTTTATGTTCCACGTCTTACATCTGTACATGACTACTGGAAAAAAATCATAGCTTTTGACTATACAGACCTTTGTCACCAAAGTGATGTCTTTGCTTTTTAATATGCTGTCTAGATTTGTCATAGCTTGTCATACACGTATATGTATGGCTGAATCCCTTTGCTGTCACAACATTGTTAATTAGCTGAACTCCAATATAACTTAAAGAGTTAAAAAAAAATCTAAACTAGATTACCAATGAATGTATGATGGGAGTAAATTATTCTAAAGAATCAAAGATGATTGTCACAAACATCATAATGTTTGTCTATGTAGAGAAAGGAAGGTTCTCGTAAGAGGTTCCATTTCTTGACCTGAGTCATAGTTCACGGATTTTCACATTATAATTAATCTTTAAATTACATATATCTATTTCATTTGCTTTTCTTTTTGTGAGACTATGAGTTATTATATATTATATATTAATAGCTATGTATTATATATCTATGAACTATCTATAGCTAATAGCTATAATACTAGCTATTATGAGCTGTCTCATAATAAAATAGAAATAAAACAAGTGAACAGCACAGATAGTCTCTATAGTGAGACATCTAGAGAAAAGGTTAATTCCAATATAAAATCACTGTTACCTCCTACTGCAACTATTTGTACTCTTATTAAGTTTACAACAGTCAGAAATTGCTTCTATCCTAAAGAGAATGTTAACCTTAGTCAGGTATTTCATGGATTCATGGGTAGCTGAATTTTTCCTGCTTTCTAAAAGACTTTGGAATCTGATATAAAACTTTTATAAAGCCATAGATTTTCTCTACACTATTGCCAGTGGAAATTCTCACAGCACACCATTCCCCTACTAATTCAACATTAGATTAAGTAGACTTGTATATTTGTTGTTATTTCAGAATAATTTCAAATAATTGTCCTTTAAGTTACTACACCAAACTCACTACTCATTTTTATTTAGAAAGGTTAAAATATGTTTAATTTTACACTTTTATTTATTTATTTATTTTTGGCTGCATCACACAGCTTGTGGGATTTTAGTTCCCCAATCAAGGATCAAAACTGGGCTATTTTTAGGAAGCTCAAGGTAACATAACCACTAGGAAATTTGCCAAAATTGCTTACTTTTAAAGAATTTCCTGTAAAGTCCCTGGTAGCTCAGTTGGTAAATAATCTGTCTGCAGTGCACAAGATCTGGGTTTGATCCCCGGGTTGGGAAGATATCCTGGAGAAGCGAGTGGCTACCCACTCCAATATTCTTGCCTGGAAAATTCCATGAATAGAGGAACCTGCAGGCTACAGTCCATGGGGTGGCAAAGAGTAGGTCAGGACAGAACAACTTTCACTTTCCCTGTAAATTAGCTATATTTTCACCATTTCCTTGTGCTCCCCCTCCGCCTTTTCAGTTCATTCAGGCACAAATGTTTCTAGTATAATGTGTGATCAAATGTGTAGGAACATATATGTATAAAAAGATAACATGCAGTGCTTTAGAATGGACACTCAACAAGTTAACATAACTTACGGCAATGAAAGCAGGTCATTTCTCTAACATAAATGAATGTTTATTCACTTACAAATGTCTTTAAGCTTTGTGGGAGCTAATAATTTCTCCAGCACATCATGAATAAAATGCCTATCAGATCTATTATACAAATGCAAACAAGCATAGCACATGGATTTGTTCTTTAAAAAGATTATTAACAACATGTAAATCATGTTCTGCATTTCTTTGACGGGATTAAATTGATAGAATGGGAAAGCTTGAGGTATTTATTTACTTATTTCTGACATCACTTGCTTCATGTTGCACTGCTTCCCATAGGAATTGCTGCTGGCTGCCACATTCATTTGGATCTCTTTGCATGACAAAAAAGCTAGGCTCCATTAAAGTATCATTTGCAATGAATTTACATCCTTCCTCAGGGATAAATCTAACCATTAGACATTATGTAGAAAGACTGACTTTTATAAAAGACTGCTATTCTTTGGATTCCAAGCTGGATTAAAAAAATAGTCAAGGATAAAACAGAAATATTTGAGAGAGAAAATGAGATAAATTAACTTTCCCAAGATCTTGAGAAGCCACTTTCAAATTGCAGTTGGAATACTTGAGAAAGTCTGAGATTTAGGAGATAACTTAAAGGCTGTCATTTTATATTTGTGTTTGTGTTGTTCATACAAGAAACCCACTGTTCTAGCATCAAATAGAAATTAAATTAGCTTTAAAGTCCAAGAATCTATCAAAGGTTGTATGTTCAAGATCAAGGTTATAATTTCATATAAATATAGATAAATACATATCTCTCTATATATTTTTATACATACTTTTTATATATTTATATATAATACCTATACTTTTAGGACAAATTAAGCTTTGTTGATATGATTGTTTCCCTTATAGAAAGTGGATATATCAATTCAACAATGTGAAAAAAAGCAAAATAGTAGTACTTAAAGCACCATAGTAGGACCTTCTGTTACAGAAGTGTAATGCAGCTACAACTCCCATTTTCTTGGCCTAAACTGACCAATTCATTAATCTACAACATGAGTGCATGCATGCTAAGTCACTTCAGTCATGCCTAACTCTTTGTGACTGTGTGGACTGTAACCTACCAGGCTCCTCTGTCCATGAGATTCTCCAGGCAAGAATACTGGAGTGGGTTGCCACGCCCTTCTCCAGGGGATGTTCCCAACCCAGAGATCGAACCCGTGTCTCTTATGTCTCCTTTAGCAGGTGGATTCTTTATCACTAATACCACCTAAGAAGCCCTATCTGGAAGGAAATGCTTCAAAAGTAGAAGACTTCAGCCTGTAATGTAAATTGAGTGCATAATTAGCAGCATTAAAGTTTTTTCATTATTTTTAAATTCCAAAACGTGGATTTACAGTTGAGGGTCCCTAAAATTAGGGAGTTTAAAAGCAGTTATCCTAGGAGACATGAAGTCTTGTTATAGCAGCATTTATCAAGGCTAAGGCTGAACAAAACTCACTTTGTTACAGTCTGTTCTGGGTTGGATTCTTGGAGTCCAACATCTTGCGATATTCAGGCTTCAGTAACTCAGACTCAGAACTATGCTGAAACAAGGGGGTTAAACACATTCTATAATAAGACAGGATGTTTTCCTTGGAAACAATGGCTACTCCTGCTATAAATTATCCTTGTGAAGAAACTAGGTTTTGAAAATTGAAGTCTGAACATTGAAAGTAAGGAACATACATGTGGACTCTATTGGGATTGGGTTCAGCAGCCCTATTATTAACAAGTATAAGAAAACAGGTAGGGACAAGACTGTGAAATTTCAGAGGATTTGACCACTGACATTAACACATGATAACAGTGTACGTGGTCTTCTCTGTTGTACATCTGTTTTCCTAACACTATCCAAATGTTCAGAAAGAAACAGTTTACTACACTGAATCAACTATTTTTAGTGATCCCTCAAAATTTCATTTACTACCAAATGAAGCAGGGCAAAGACTAACAGAGTTTTGCCAAGAGAATGCACTGGTCATAGCAAACACCCTCCTCAAACAACACAAGAGAAGACTCTACACATGGACATCACCAGATGGTCAACACCAAAATCAGATTGATTATATGCTTTGCAGCCAAAGATGCAGAAGCTCTATACAGTCAGCAAAAACAGGACTGGGAGCTGACTGTGGCTCACATCATGAACTCCTTATTGCCAAAATCAGATTTAAATTGAAGAAAGTAGGGAAAACCACTAGACTATTCAGGTATGACCTAAATCAAATCCCTTATGGTTATACATGGGAAGTGAGAAACAGATTTAAGGGACTAGATCTGATAGACAGAGTGCCTGATGAACTATGGATGGAGGTTTGTGACATTGTAGAGGAGACAGGGATCAAGACCATCCCCCTGGAAAAGAAATGCAAAAAGACAAAATGGCTGTCTGAGGAGGCCTTTCAAATAGCTGTGAAAAGAAGAGAAGCGAAAAGCAAAGGAGAAAAGGAAAGATATTCCCATTTGAATTCAGAGTTCCAAAGAATAGCAAGGAGAGATAAGAAAACCTTCCCCAACCAATGATCAATGAAAAGAAATAGAGGAAAATGACAGAATGGGAAAGACTAGAGGTCTCTTCAAGAAAATTAGAGATACCAAGGGAACATTTCATGCAAAGATGGGCTCAATAAAGGAAAGAAATTGCATGGACCTAACAGAAGCAGAAGATATTAAGAAGAGGTAGCAAGAATACACAGAAGAACTGCACAAAAAAGATCTTCATGACCCAGATAATCACGATGGTGTGATCACTCCCCTAGAGCCATACATCCTGGAATGTGAAGTCAAGTGGGCCTTAGAAAGCATCAGCATGAACAAAGCTAGTGGATGTGATGGAATTCCCGTTGAGCTATTTCAAATCCTGAAAGATGATGCTGTGAAAGTGCTGCACTCAACATGCCAGCAAATTGGGAAAACTCAGCAGTGGCCACAGGGCTGGAAAAGGTCAGTTTTCATTCCAATCCCAAAGAAAGGAACACCCAAAGAATGCTCAAACTACCGCACAATTGCACTCATCTCACATGCTAATAAAGTAATGCTCAAAATTCTCCAAGCCAGGCTTCAGCAATACGTGAACCATGAACTTCCAGACGCACAAGCTGGTTTTAGAAAAGGCAGAGGAACCAGAGATCAAATTGCCAACATCTGCTGGATCATCAAAAAAGCAAGAGAGTTCCAGAAAAACATCTATTTCTGCTTTATTGACTATGCTAAAACCTTTGACTGTGTGGATCACAATAAACTGTGGAAAGTTCTGAAGGAGATGGGAATACCAGACCACCTGACCTGCCTCTTGAGAAATCTGTATGCAGGTCAGGAAGCAACAGTTAGAACTGGACATGAAACAACAGGCTGGTTCCAAATAGGAAACGGAGTACATCAAGATGTATATTGTCACCCTGCTTACTTAAATTATATTCAGAGTACATCATGAGAAACGCTCGGCTGGAAGAAGCACAAACTGGAATCAAGATTGCCGGGAGAAATATCAATAACCTCAGATATGCAGACAACACCACCCTTATGGCAGAAAGTGAAGAGGAACTAAAAAGCCTCGTGATGAAAGTGAAAGAGGAGAGCAAAAAGGTTGGCTAAAGCTCAACATTCAGAAAAATAAGATCATGGCATCTGGTCCCATCACTTCATGGCAATTAGATGGGGAAACAGTGTCAGACTTTATTTTTTGGGGCTCCAAAATCACTGCAGATTGCAGCCATGAAATTAAAAGACGCTTACTCCTTGGAAGGAAAGTTATGACCAACGTAGATACCATATTAAAAAGCAGAGACATTACTTTGCCAACAAAGGCCTGTCTAGTCAAGGCTATGGTTTTTCCAGTGTTCATGTATGGATGTGAGAGTTGGATGGTGAAGAAAGCTGAGCACTGAAAAATTGATGCTTTTGAACTGTGGTGTTGGAGAAGACTCTTGAGAGTCCCTTGGACTGCAAGGAGATCCAACCAGTCCACCCTAAGGGAGATCAGTCCTGGGTGTTCATTGGAAGGACTGATGCTGAAGCTGAAACTCCAATACTTTGACCACATCATGGGAAGAGTTGACTCATTGGAAAAGACCCTGATGCTGGGAGGGATTGGGGCAGGAGGAGAAGAGGGTGACAGAGGATGAGATGGCTGGATGGCGTCACTGACTTGATGGACATGAGTTTGAGTAAATTCCGGGAGTTGGTGATGGACAGGGAGGCCTGGCATGCTGCAATCCATGGGGTCGCAAAGAGTTGGACATGACTGAGTGAATGAACTGAACTGAACTTATTACATAATTTGCAATAAGGTATTTGAATTAATGTTTCCGTATAAATTAGCTTAGATGAGGAAAATTAGCATGAGGAGAGACATGTTATTTGCAGTTTAAAGAAGGCATATTTTAGGATTCTCAGTCTTGCCACTATTATATTCAAACTCACAATGAGTTTGAATCCTTTAACTGGCCAGTGAGTACTTTCAGAGTATATTTCTCTCATTAATTTTAAATTTTCCAATCAGCTCTGACTCACCCAGAATGAAAAATCAATATTGTTGAGGATTTTTGAGAAACGACATGAGTAGTAATACATCACAATTGCTAGAATTAAGTTTTTATGGAGTGGTCATTTGCTTAATATTTGATCAGTTTTGTTATGCTGCATCTATGAGTTCCTATTATTTTTCCTAAGATGATTTACAAGATGGAATAAATCTTCAATTTTTTTGCTCATGGAGATCAAGAAATGTACACCCCAACAGCAAAATGCATCTATCTAGTCAACATTTCCTTTAAGTTATTTGAAGCTGAACTCTTGCATCTAGAATCCAGACAACTGAAATGTAATTATGGAGAGGCAGAGACATTGCTCACTCAGTTCATAGTAGTTAATATTGCTACACATATCAAGATAACTGATTGCTTTAAAATGCTATTAAGAGAATAAATTGAAGCTGAAAATGTAGGAAAGTCAAAGTCTAACAGTTTCTGAAAATAAATTATTTATTCTTGAAATCAGTGATCTTTCATTCAGGTTAGTGCTAAGGACATATCTTCTATAGGTTTCAGAAAATTCAACAGAAGACATATTTAGAAGTTTTAAATTCCTCTATTTAAAATCTTTCCAAATCTTAATCCTATGTCTGTTTTTTTATATTTTAAATTTTATTTTCAAGTTGATTCTTGCTAGTATACAGAAATATCATTGATTCTTACATGTAGAACTTTATTCAGTAACACTGTTAAATTTGCTTATCAATTCTAATATTTTATACATGCTAAAGACTTCCTGACTTAAAAATATTAAATGACTATCTTCTGTAAGTATTTTTAAAATTCTATTTTCCAAGTTACTTTTTTTGGTGTATAGAAATTTGATAGATTATGTAGAGTGTAGATTCTTGGATCTCCTATTTAAGTATGGAATTGATTCTTCATATTTTAATTTATAATTCTATTTTATTATTTTTTTGTTTGTTTGTTTAAAGACCTTAGGAATTAAAACCCAAAGAGATACTTTCATCCTTCTCTGATCGTGGTTTGCTATCATGATTCATCCAGACAAAACTTTTAAAGTTACATTTTCCCCTTATCTCCCACCCCAATTTTGATGCTTTAAATCCCCCATAGAAAATGACTGTAGCATATGCATTATACTTCTTTTCACGTTGTATTTAGTTATTGATGGATCCTGAAAAAGAATAAGTGTAGGTACTATTTTAATTTTAACTATGTGTGTGCTTGCCGAGTATCTTCAGTCATGTCTGACTCTTTGTGACCCCAGCCCCAGGGACTGTAGACCACCAGGCTCCTCTGTCCATGGGGTTCTCCAGCAAGAATACTGGAGTGGGTAAGGATTGAACTTGCATCTGTTGCATCTCCTGCACTGGCAGGAGGGTTCTTCACCACTAGCACCACCTGGGAAGCCCAGTTTTAATTTCTGTACGCTGTAAATATAATTGTTTTATTATCTTGTTAGTTTGGATTTCTTTCTAGAGGAAGCACCACATTCATCTACATTTATTATTAATTAACATTTCTTCTTCTTTAAATTTCACATTCCTAATATTTGCCCCTTTTTTTCCCTTGCTTTTTATCTTCATTTCCTGTGTCTTCTCACTGGAGTGGGAGCTCCGTGATTTTTCAGATATACTCCCTTGCTTATTTTATACTTTTGAAACATTTACTTGGATTAGTTAACCATTAGTTAACTGGATCTAGTACCTTTTATGAAATGAAATATTTAATGTGAACTTTCAAATTTACAGATTTTAAAGTTTTCAAATTTCTCAACCTTTATAAGTTTAAATATTATCTTTTCTCTTTTTTCACTGTTACCTTTTAGCATACAATAAGATGGTATACAATTCTATATAATCAGCTTTTTTTTAATGTATTTTAATTTTTGTTTTAATTTTTAATACAAATTTAGTTTCAAGATAATTTGCACATTTTTATTCCTACTATGTATAGTCTTTGTGTGTGTATGGAGGTGGGTTTTTACAATGACTCAAATGATAAAGAATCCACCTGCCAATGCAGGAGACACAGGAGATTCAGGTCCGATCCCTGAGTGGGAAAGATACTCTGGAGGATGAAATGGCAACCCACTCCAATATTCTTGCTTGAGAAATCCCATGGACAGAAAGACTGGCAGGTTATAGTCCAGGAGGTTTCAAAAGAGCAGGACAAAACTGAACGACTGAAAGAGAAAGAGATGTATAATTTTCAGATTTCTTTCCCTGTTTTGTAACTGGTTACTACTGATATATGAAAGCTATGGATTTTTTTTTTTTTTTTTTTTTGCATTTGTCTACTGAAATCTCTTCTGTTATTTCAAACGTCTGTCTACTGACTTATCTGTTTCTTTGGTAATGGTGTTACAGTGATGATATTGTTTGTAAATAATGACACTTTCATTTCGTTCTTTACACATCCTATTCTGTTTATCTTAACATGTTGCTTAGGTTGTGTACAGCTGTGCTGAACAAAATTAGTGTGTGTCTTGTGTTTGCCCTTTTAGGATTGGTTTAAAATTTCTCCATGAAAAATGTTTCCTATTGAATAGTTTTACATAAAATTGTGTCATAGAGATTTTTTCTAATATTTATTATTTTATGAACTTTATTTTTTCTTAACTCAGTATTGTGTCCTATCCAAAATATTCCAGCATTTATCAAAATGATATAAATAATTTAGTGGATGGGGTCCTCAAGGTTAAGAGACATTCTAATATGTTAGATGGTTTGCTGTGGTTTATTACTTTTCTTATTCATGTACTCTATATATTTTAATAACACCTGAATGGTCTACCATTCCTCATACAGATACATTAAAGTTTGTGATTCCAACTATTTATTCTTAAGTTTTTCTTAGGACTGGTGCCATTTGGGTATAGATTTTTTTTTTTTTCCCATTTGTTGTCATTCTTTAATAATGTTGGTCCTCCTTAAACATCTTGTCATTTTCCTTGATAAACACATTTCCTGGGTCTATCCCCTATTTTGGCTAGGACTGTATGCCAAATGGAGGAAGATGTTTAGTTAGAATGAGGGACCAGAAATAATACTGCCTGAAGTAATTTTACACAGCCCTTCGCTCACTCCCTCCCAAGAACCTAGGGGTGGGTCAAGTGCTTTCATGATATAATGAAAATTCAGAGGAAACACAATGTCACAGGACAGTTTATAAATCTTCCTAAATTTGACCTCATCTATGTTTACAAACCATTGTACTGTCATTGATTGTAAACGGTCATTTCCCTCCCAAACTAGACTCTCCCAGGGTTTCTCACAGTGTGTGTTTACTCATGAATCCAATCAAGTTCCCTCCCTCTCCCATGATAACCCTAAAGATAGGAAGGCAAACAGCCTTGCTGCTTTCTCATCATGTCAGGAATTAGTAAACAAGTCTGCATTATTTTAATAATATCCCAGATGACTTTGATTTGAAGACTGTTCTTTTAGCATAGTTCTCTAAAATACCCACAATTACATCTCAGACTTAAACAAGAGGCTGTAAAGTGACACACTTAAGGCGTCAAAATCGCTGATGGAATAGCCATCATGGTCAACAAAAGAGTCTGAAATGCAGTGCTTGGATGCAATCTCAAAAAAGACAGTGTGATCTCTGTTCACTTCCAAGGCAAACCATTCAATATCACGGTAATCCAAGGCTATACCCCAACCAGTAACACGGAAGAAGCTAAAGTTGAACATTTCTGTGAAGACCTACAAGACCATTTAGAACTAACACCCAAAAAAGATGTCCTTTTCATTACAGGGGACTGGAATGCAAAACTAGGAAGTCAAGAAACACCTGGAGTAACAGGAAAATTTGGCCTTGGAGTACGGAAAGAAGCAGGGCAAAGACTAACAGAGTTTTGCCAAGAGAATGCACTGGTCATAGCAAACACCCTCCTCAAACAACACAAGAGAAGACTCTACACATGGACATCACCAGATGGTCAACACCAAAATCAGATTGATTATATGCTTTGCAGCCAAAGATGGAGAAGCTCTATACAGTCAGCAAAAACAGGACTGGGAGCTGACTGTGGCTCACATCATGAACTCCTTATTGCCAAAATCAGATTTAAATTGAAGTAGGGAAAACCACTAGACTATTCAGGTATGACCTAAATCAAATCCCTTATGGTTATACATGGGAAGTGAGAAACAGATTTAAGGGACTAGATCTGATAGACAGAGTGCCTGATGAACTATGGATGGAGGTTTGTGACATTGTAGAGGAGACAGGGATCAAGACCATCCCCCTGGAAAAGAAATGCAAAAAGGCAAAATGGTTGTCTGAGGAGGCCTTTCAAATAGCTGTGAAAAGAAGAGAAGCGAAAAGCAAAGGAGAAAAGGAAAGATATTCCCATTTGAATTCAGAGTTCCAAAGAATAGCAAGGAGAGATAAGAAAGCCTTCCCCAACCAATGATCAATGCGAAGAAATAGAGGAAAACGACAGAATGGGAAAGACTAGAGATCTCTTCAAGAAAATTAGAGATACCAAGGGAACATTTCATGCAAAGATGGGCTCAATAAAGGAAAGAAATTGCATGGACCTAACAGAAGCAGAAGATATTAAGAAGAGGTGGCAAGAATACACAGAAGAACTACATGAAAAAGATCTTCACGAGCCAGATAATCACGATGGTGTGATCACTCACCTAGAGCCATACATCCTGGAGTGTGAAGTCAAGTGGGCCTTAGAAAGCATCAGCATGAACAAAGCTAGTGGATGTGATGGAATTCCCGTTGAGCTATTTCAAATCCTGAAAGATGATGCTGTGAAAGTGCTGCACTCAACATGCCAGCAAATTGGGAAAACTCAGCAGTGGCCACAGGGCTGGAAAAGGTCAGTTTTCATTCCAATCCCAAAGAAAGGAACACTCAAAGAGTGCTCAAACTACTGCACAATCGCACTCATTTCACACGCTAGTAAAGTAACGCTCAAAATTCTCCAAGCCAGGCTTCAGCATTATGTGAGCCGTGAACTTCCAGATGCACAAGCTGGATTTAGAAAAGGCAGAGGAACCAGAGATCAAATTGCCAACATCTGCTGGATGATCGAAAAAGCAAGAGAGTTCCAGAAAAAGATCTATTTCTGCTTTATTGACTATGCTAAAGCCTTTGACTCTGTGGATCACAATAAACTGGAAAATTCTGAAAGAGATGGGAATACCAGACCACCTGACCTGCCTCTTGAGAAACCTGTATGTAGGTCAGGAAGCAACAGTTAGAACTGGACATGGAACAACAGGCTGGTTCCAAATAGGAAACGGAGTACATCAAGATGTATATTGCCACCCTGCTTATTTAACTTATATTCAGAGTACATCATGAGAAATGCTGGGCTGGAAGAAGCACAAAATGGAATCAAGATTGCTGGGAGAAATATCAATAACCTCAGATATGCAGATGACACCACCCTTATGGCAGAAAGTAAAGAGGAACTAAAAAGCCTCGTGATGAAAGTGAAAGAGGAGAGCAAAAAGGTTGGGTAAAGCTCAACATTCAGAAAACTACGATCATGGCATCGAACACTTCATGGCAATTAGATGGGGAAACAGTGTCAGACTTTATTTTGGGGGGCTCCAAAATCACTGCAGATGGTGATCGCAGCCATGTAATTAAAAGACGCTTATTCCTTGGAAGGAAAGTTATGACCAACCTAGATAGCATATTAAAAAGCAGAGACATTACCTTTTCAACAAACATTCATCTAGTCAAGGCTATGGTTTTTCCAGTGTTTATGTATGGATGTGAGAGTTGGACTGTGAAGAAAGCTGAGTGCTGAAAAATTGATGCTTTTGAACTGTGGTGTTGGAGAAGACTCTTGAGAGTCCCTTGGACTGCAAGGAGATCCGACCAGTCCATCCTAAAGGAGATCAGTCCTGGGTGTTCATTGGAAAGACTGATGCTGAAGCTGAAACTCCAATACTTTGGCCACCTCATGAGAAGAGTTGACTCATTGGAAAAGACCCTGATGCTGGGAGGGATTGGGGGCAGGTGAAGAAGAGGACAACAGAGGATGAGTTGGCTGGCTTGCATCACCAACTCGATGGGTATGAGTTTGAGTAAACTCCGGGAGTTGGTGATGGACAGGGAGGCCTGGCGTGCTGTGGTTCATGGGGTCACAAGAGTCGGAAATGACTGAACTGAACTGAACTGAAGGCATCAAAGATTGACTGTTACATAGATGTTGTTTACTATGAATTGAGATGCAATGCATGTGACCTTTTGTTAAAAAATACTTGGAAAAGCACATCCTCATCTACTGAATTAGAAACTTTTGGAATAGGGGAGATGAGTTTATTTTATTTATTTTTTTTTACGGATGATGTGTTTAATTCCAGCATTAATACTGGTGATTCTTATTTAGAGTGACATTTAAGAGCTCTAATTCCTGAGTGTAAGTATCATCATCTATCATTTGAAATTTATATGAAAATTGTTAATTTTATTTGTGCTCTGATCTTACAAGATGTAACACCATTCATAAATGAATGTAGTTGAATAGGCGCAACTTAAAAATAGCAGCATAAGAACTATTAAATCATGTGTATGGAACTTGATTAACTTGTTTTATATCAACAAATCCCACAGTTTAGAGTAAAATATATATTTTATGATATATATTATTTTATAAATTATATTAACTATAAGATATAGCAAAGTTAGAAGCAAAAATAAGCAATTAAAATTCTAGGTTTGTAGATGTATAGGGAGACAGATATAAAGATATAAAGATAGATACATCTGTTTTTTTATCTTCTCACAGCACAAAAATATTACCAATGTTAGTATGTGCTTTAGAGGGATGAAAACTTACATTATTTGGCAAATAAAATTTACATTATTTGCTTCAAGCAAATCGGCATTCATTATAGTTTCACGTTTTATAATTCTCCTTAGTATAGACTTTCCTAGCAATTTCAGTGGGGGAAAAAATAGCTGTGTGTATTTTTGACTTCCACATGTAAAAAATATGGATAATAATGATAGTACTGACTTTATAGGTTATTCTGAGAATCAAATTAGTTAACATAGAAATATCTGAGGATATTAGCCCTGAGATATTAAAACTGTGCATTGTAGGCAATATCTCACAGCAACTCTGTATTCTATCTTAGGATTCTTTCTTTGTTCCCTTCTTCCAGTAGATCATGAGCTTGCCTAGACTTAACTTACTACAAATTTTCTGTTCCCTATGCTAAGTAGTTTCGAATAACTTTGTGCTTATGAATTCTTATGGCTACTATGTTTTTAACTGAATCTCTTCTCTTATGCCTAAATAATTTGTTGGTTAGCCAAGGATTGAAATTCAAATATTTTACTCATATTTGGGAGCCTTCTTTTTGGCTCTATATTTCTAAGACTTCCATATTTTCAGCTGTTCTGCCATTTTCTGTCTAATTTCTGACATGTCTCATCTGTGAGTAGTCAGCATTTTGCTATCCAAATTGTGAAAGCTTGGGAAATGCACTCAGTTAAAAAAGCAGGAAACTCACAGGTTTTATCAACTTTTATTAACATCCTCTTTCATCTGTAAAAATTAGGAGGTAATACCTGCATTTACCAGAAAAAAATTAGGAGGTGAAACCACTAGGCCTCTTGGGTTCCCCCTTGTCGACATAATTTAGCTGCCATTCTTGGATTTAAACAGAGTTAATGTTAAGATATTTGGTTTCATACCAAATTTCTCTCACATCAGTAACTTGCAGCTTTTTAAATTTTCTACTATCATATTGGGCTTCCTAAGTCACAATAGTCACAAAAGAATCTACCTGCCAATGCAGGAAACTTAAGAGATGCCAGTTCAATCCCTGGGTCAGGGAAAATCTCCTGGGGACAGGAATGGCCACCTGCTCCAGTATTCTTGCCTGGAGAATCCATGGACAGAGGAGCCCATCAGGATACAGTCCATGGGGTCACAAAGAGTTGGACATGACTGAACATCCAAGCACACCATCATAACCAGAAAGTCACAGACTAACAATTTTCACCCCTACTCATTGCAGTTTTTCCAAAATAAACTTTCCTTGAGCTTCTGTCTTTTCTTGGATGTTTTCTGGTGCCTTTACATAGTTGTTTTTTTTTAAATAATTTATTCTGTTTTTATAATTGTCATTTGTGGGAGAGTTCATACAACTATTTAACTCTAATACATCCTTGTCCACACTTGATTTTTTTTTTAATTTTCTGAACATTTAATGTTTTTATAGTCAGCACACTCGTAAGTATAACTTTAATAGAATGTATTGTTGTTTGATATAGATCAAGCTTTGTCACACAGTAGATTCTCCAAAGTCAAAGTTTATACAAATATCTTAAAATTTACAACACGAAGAAAAGTGTTTGGCTTATAGTAGTTTTGTTTGTTTGTTTTATATATGTTTATTGAATGATTAATTGAAGAGAGTTTTTCTTTGCATTTACTTAGGGTTTTTCATTTTATGACCAATATTACCCAATATTTTATATTTTTTCTGTTTTTGTGTTTCATTGTATTTATATTACACTATGTGATGTCATACTCTGTCAGAGAAAAGATCACAATATGATTCTTGGTGTTTTGAATCATTTTTCATCATAAGAAGCCTCCATTAGTCCATGAGATGTTCACTTTTATTTATGACTGCTCACAAACTTAGAAAGCAATTAATGTCAAATTTAATTAGACTCTAAGACTCTCCCTAAGCAATTATTCACAGATTACAGTGAAAGACCGCTTTGACTGAAACTCCTGACTAAGGCAAGATGACAGAGGTAAGATAAAAAATAACAGAACTATCATGCAGATGAAATAAGAGTTGGAAGCAATAAGGACATCAGAACATTCCCAAACGGAAAAGTAAATAAAAATCTAGAGGACAGACATGACTATAAAAATAGAAAGAACGAAATGTCTCTACATTTGTCTAGATTTGAAAATGATGCTTTACAAAGTACCAAGCAAGGTATTTGGCACAGATTCATCACAAAAGTTTATTTATGTTATGTCAAGTTTTAGTAGGATTTTAAGAAATACAGGTGCAAAGTCAAAGTAAACTATATCATAAACAGTAGAGTTAGGGAAATTGAGAAACAGGAAAATATAGAAGGAATGGATATATGGTAGTATATCCATATCTTCATACAGTATGAAGAGTGCCTTATTTATGGTTTATTATCATGCTAATAAACCAAATTGGTATTTGGAATGTCAGACATTCTCACCCTGATGAGAATCCATGCTTAGCAAGATCAAGACTGGTTGTTGGTAAATAAGTGATGAGAAACAGATTGAAATGTAATATTAATTCCTAGATAATGAGTGCTACCTCAGTTTCCTAGGTTAACTGGCTGCCACCTGAATCTGCTAATGATTTTCTAGAGGATTAGATTAGAACATTTTCAATGTTAGTCAAGGACAGATTGAGAAACAAAAAGTAATAATAAAATTAGCCAGCAGCTATTGTTGTTCAGTCGCTAAGTCATGTCCTACTCTTTGCAACCTCATGGACTGCAGCACACCAGGTTTCCCTGTCCTTCACTGTCTCCTGGAGTGTGCACAGACTCATGTCCATTGAGTCAGTGATGCTATCTAACCATCTTATCCTCTCTTGCCCCCTTCACCTTTTGCCTTCAATCTTTCCTAGCATCAGGATCTTTTCCAATGTGTCAGCCATTTGAATCAGGTGACCAAAGTTTTGGAGCTTCAGCTTCAGCACGTCTTTCCAATGAATATTCAGCATTGATTTCCTTTAAGATTGATTGACATGCTTGCAGACCAAGGGATTCTCAAGAGTCTTCTCCAGCATCACAATTTGAAAGCATAAATTATTTGGCACTCAGCCTTCTTTATGGTCCAACTCTCACATCCGTACATGACTACTGAAAAAAAAAAACCAAAAACATAGCTTTGACTATACCGACCTTTGTCAGCAAAGTGAACTCTCTACTTTTTAATATGCTAAGTTTGTCTTACTTCCCTTCCAAGGAGCAAGCGTCTTTTAATTCAAGGCTGTAGTCATCATTCACAGTGATTTTGCAGCCCAAGAAAATAAATTCTGGCTCTGTTTCCACTTCTATTTGCCTTGAAGTGATGAGACCAGATGCCACAATCTTAAGGTTTTGAATGTTGAGTTTTAAGCCAGTTTTTCACTCTCCTCTTTCACCCTCATCAGGAAGCTCTTTAGTTCCTTGTCACTTTCTGCCATCCTAGTGATATCATCTGCATATCTGAAGTTGTTGATATTTATCTTGATTCCAGCTTGTGATTCATTCAGCAGAGCATTTCACCTATGCACTCTGCCTATGTTAAATAAGCAGGGTGACAATATACATGAGCTCCATGAACAGTGTGAAAAGCTAGCAGTAGCATTCAAAATTACATTGTGTTCCTAGCTAGTTCTGGTGATCAACAAGATAGGGAAGAATAAGTAAAAGCATTTTTTAGCCTCTCTTTTTGTGTCAGCCCAATTTATATGACTTCGTTTTCACATTGCATCCCATGCTATAGTCTGTCTCTTTATCTGACTACCTTGTGATAGACTGCTTTTAGATATGGGGTCACATAAAATCAGTGTTCAATACATTTGATACTAATAGTTTATGTGGTTCCGTCATTCAGCTGAACTATACCTGTTTCATACATAGCCTTTAAAAATCCTACCTTCTATAATCTGTGTTAGTTCCTCAACCCTTCTACTCAGCTTGGTTTATAGCATTTAGAGCCATTATCCTGGCTATCATTAGCCAATTAACTTGAAATGTTCAGTTAATGTTTAAAGCTTTCTTTCAAATTTTGTGTTTGGAGCTTATGTTTTATGTTTTAGAGTAAGGAGAACCACATATTTTCTGCAGCCTCAAAACCTGCCTTGGCTCTTATATTATTTGGTTGACTCTGAGAAGTCAGTAACACTTTATTCCCATTATGCAGGACAATTTCAGGGGTATAGTTAAAGGGGAAAGAGGGAGCTGAAGAAACTCTAGGTTTGATAGTCTTTATATTAAGCACAATTTTATTTTATCTTACTTGTATTAATTGCCCAGTGCTGCTGTAACAAAGTACCACAGACTGAGTGGCTTTAAAAAAAAAATAACATTTTTGCTTCATTTTTGGAGACTAAAAGTCCAAAAATCAAGTTGTTGGCAGGACCATGCTCTATGGAAGGCTACAGGGAAGAATCTATTCCATGTCTTTGTCTTAGTTCCTGGTATTACCAGTAATTCCTGGAACTCCTTGGCTTGTAGTTGCATAACTGTTATCTCTGCCTCAACACTTGCTGTTTCTCCCTAACTCTTTGTATTTTCACACAACAATATTCTTATGTAGACACCAGCCACGTTAGACTAGGAGCCCACTCTACTCGAGTATGAACTGGTCTTAACTAATTGCATTTATATATTTATATCAACTTTATTTTCCAATAAGGTCACTCTTCAAGGTACTGGGGATTAGGTCTTCAACAGGTCTGTTTTTGAAAGAGAATCAATTCAATTCTACTACGCTTATGTGTCGACCAACAGGTAGAATTATTCAGGACAATTTTTTATTCCCTTAAAATATTGAAAGGGTCTAAATAACATACAGGTAGGCATCATACAGCATTTCTTGTGCATTTAATATCCTACAAAGTAAACATATATTGTTGGCTCATTATGTTGAGTGGTCTTAAAAATAAGTAGGGATTCATGCCAATATTGATCAAGATAAGTTCAAGATAAGACTTTCTGACTGATTTTCAGTGACTAAATATTTTGTACAAGTTGATCATTCTTTTTGGCAATGTAGTTTAAGAGTTTTGATAATTTCTCAATAAGAAATATAGTCAGAAACTCAGAGTCTTATTTATAAATGACAGTACAAGCCAACATTTTAGTGTTGGCTGAAATCAAGCTTCCATCTATGTTCCCAAGGGAATTAGAATTTAAATGAATCTGTCACACAGGCAAATGACATGTTTAACTAACTTTCATAAATAAACCCATTGCTTTTTTTGGATGTGGAATCTTCTGTTTGTCTTTACATCTTCAGATAGTTTTCTTTGTACTTTTGTGTCGTAATAATTGCATAATGAACAAGTGCTTCATTTTCTGGTTTTTATAATTTAAATATCTGGTTACCCTCCTGGTCTTATCCAATGACACATTTCTTGGAGGTATAGTTAGGGTTAACTCCTGTTCTCTGGGCTTTTTAAATGTCTAATTACAGAAGTTATTTATTTATTTTTCAATATTATTTTGGGGGAGGAGGACATTTGATCAAATGTTGTGTTTTCTTGCTTCAATTTATTGCATCTAATGGATCTTAGGGCACCATTCATGTTGACAGTAAAAATAATAGCTTTACAAAAGCAGTAACCTGTAGCTACATATTGCAGTTCTGAAAAATGGAAAACTTGGTTCAGGTCACATCTTTTTATTGAGTGACCACCGTCTATAATGGAAGATATAGGTGAGAAAAGAGCATTTCTAATCAAAGTGCATTCAGATAAGGAGGGTCAATAAATCTTTGTCTGGAAACTGAGGATAGGAATTAACTTCCGTAAACTGGGGTGATGGCAAAGTTCAAATACAATTTACATTATTAAAGTTCTTTGTGACTCTTCTTTTTCAGCCCATGCAAATTACTTTGCACTTGTGTCAGCTCATGACTTAATACAGATGCTAGGGCCTGGTTGGTTACCAATGCTAACAAATGTTGAAAACCATACATTATCTTGGCAGTGGCTATTATCTAAACCTGAATGACTGGGTTGCATTTAGATGAGCTCATCTTAGCTTGTTGTTATCTTTTGGGAGTTTCACCTTAATGCTACTGAGTGGGAAAGCAAAGTGTAAAGTGAAACTTGAATAAATCCAGCTCTGCTTGCTTGCGGGCCTGAATGTGTAAAGTGATTAAAGTATACAGGGCACATTACCAGGTCCATAACTTGATCTAAATATATCTTATCTTTTGTCAGAACTGACCTTTGGGAACTGCTGATTCTTGGGAGATTGAAGAATTCTTAAAATTTACACATTCCAGCACTATCTAATGGGGACTAGTTCACATTTCACTGTATTTCAATGCTGATAGAAATTAATAGATACCTAGTATGTTTTCTATACTGATCCTGGCTATAATTTTAATGCTCATGATGATTACAGTTTAAGCACTCTTAATATTTAGTTCATATAATAACTACCAGATTTGGGAGTGTAGTAGATAAAAGGGCAGAGTATATTCTAAGGTATATATGCCATGAATCATGAATTATGTCCTTATGGATACTATATTAAACAATAGAAAACATGAGGGATAATTAATGTGATTATACATAAATTATGTGATTACAGGAAATGTATTAATTGACTTTTCTATGCACATCTTTGCTACAGACATTGAAAGAATGTGAAAATGTTAATTGCTCAGTCATGTCCAAATCTTTGCGATCCCATGGACTGTAGCTCACCAGTCTCCTCTGTCCATAGGATGTCCCAGGAAAGCATACTGGAGTGGGTTGCCATTCCCTTCTCCAGGGGATTTTCCTGACCCAGGGATCGAACCTGGGTCTCCTGCACTGCAGGCAGATTCTTTACCATCTGTGCCGCCAGGGAAGCCCACGGACATTGCACCATAATTAATTGTCTGTAAGACAATTTTGCTGTGAAAGAAAATAACTGGTTGACAGTTTTTGATTCACTAGTCTGATTTAGCTGGTTGAAATGTATTAGCATTTCTTTCTGTTCACAATTTTCTTGATGGCCTCACTGAGCTGATAATACATGATGATGATTTCCCCTAACAATCGGTTTCTTGCTTTGAAACACGCTGTATTAGAGGAGAATGAAGTTGAAGGCCTCAAAAGTTCAAAGTTGAGCCCATATCTCCCAAAGAACTTTGGAAAATCTATCAGTGAACATGTGACAAGAAGCCAAAAATACACAACACTAGAGGTTTTCACAACAAATACAAAGTTCAGTTACAAATATGCATAATAGTGTTTGGAAACTGATGACTCTATTACTAAAGAAAAAAAAATTTAGCAAAGAAGAAAATGTATGATGCTGAAGGAGGAAATGAATCAGCAAGCTATATATGTGTGTGTGTGTGTGTGTGTGTGTGTGTGTGTTAATATGAATGAAAGACTAGTGCTTAGGTACAACCCACAGTATAAAATCAGTTGTTTGTTCCATGATTCTACACACATTTTTAACTATATTCAAACATTTTTGTATTTCTCAATGAAGTCTTTTTAATCTTGTTATTTTTTCTCATGTTTCATTGTGTCCTTTTTTAATATCCCTCTTTTATTTTTCATTATTTAATCTTTGACAGAAAAACTGCCTTGTGACCAACTAGTTATGCCGTGAACAAGTTAGTAACAAAACTGTTTGTGGCAAAGATGTGTATGTGTTAGTTGCTCGAACGTGTCCGACTTTTTGCGACCCCATGGACTGTAACCTGCTAGGCTTCTCTGTCCACAGGATTCTCTAGGGAAGAATACTGGAGGGGATTGCCATTCTCTTCTCCAGAAGATCTTCCTGACCCAGGGATCGAACTCAGGTCTCTTGCACTGCAGGCAAATTTTTTACTGTGTGAGCTACTGGCAGGTTCAGATATGACAATGATGATTATGGCAAAATTACTGGACACAGAATGCATCAGATAGGAAGTTTCACTATGGAAAAAAATTTTCAGCAAAGATTTTCATAGCTTTTGAACAAAAATGAAGCATCAAAAAAATGTTTATGTAACAGACTGTAGAAATACAGTGTTCTGTATTCTATAAATGTTGTTATAGATAAAATCTACTTCAATGAGATCACCCCTATAATAGCATAGTATTTTACTGACATATACTGGTAAAACATTTAAATTTGTATCTAGCAAATAAGGTTATTAGGATGTCAATACCATTAGCTCACTGATCTTTCTGTTTTCAGTTGCCATATTGACACCAAAATTACTACTTCAGTGACAGATACTTCGCATTATTTTTTTTAATGTTCAACATACTTTTATTTTAATTATACATTTAAAGAATGTTTAGGCTTCAAATTTGTGATAAACCTTAGTCAGCATGATGGCACTCACTAATGGATCACAATAGAGTTTTGTTGTTGTTGTTGTTGTTGGCTGACAATTGTCAATTTCCAGCAGCATGTTTTGAATAATAATAGCTTATCCAATTATTGATTTTAACTGTTTTTTAGAAACATGTTTTGAACGGTAATCTTACTTTCACTAAATTATCTTTCTGACATATCAAAACTTAATGAGAAGTTACACACAAAGCTGAAATAATGTCTCTTAGGTAACTAAAATTTTTAAGAGGACTTACCACCTAATCTCTACTAAAAATAATGTTAGCTCTTCTTTTTCTGATAAATTATATCAGAAAATAACAGTGAAGTAAGTCCTCATGTTTTCTGCTTCATTTCTTTTTTGTTTTTTCCTTTTTTCACCTTCACCTGAGTGAAGAGAAGACTCTGACAGCACACTTGGCTTGCATGTTTCTCAGGAACTTTGGTCTTAAGCTGATCAAAGATATTTTTTCAAAACAAAAAATCACTCAATGCATATGTACTTAATTTGGCAAGAGACCATTTCTAGCATATTTTCCCTTAAGTGTCAAAGGGATAATAGAATTCTGTGAAATTATATGTTGCTCTGTCCCTGCCAAACTCTAGCCTTGATTCTCATGAAGACTTTTCTCCAAAAAGAAAATAACTTCATTTTATATAATGACCCTGAAAATTTCTTATTGTTCATGGTAAAAAACAAAATTAAGATGCTTTTGCTGAGATCAACAAGCTGTTGAAAATCTTGACATAATCTATTCATTGTTTTGTGTGTTGAAAAATAATTGATAGATGGTACTACATTAATGATTGACATGTGGTACATTTTTAATTGACTTGGGATCAGGACTTATAGGCCCCCTTTCAGCAAATCTGGTGGCTTTCCAGCATTTGTGTACCCTTAGTTGAGAATGTGGAAATTAAGAGTGATAAAATAAGTCAAAGCATTCATGGTAACTGCAGCTGTTAGGCAGAAAAGTCCAAGAAAAAAAAAAAAACTTGGGTGATTTTTTCGTTTAAAAGTGGTTAAAGAAGTAATTTTAGTTAGGTATGTTTGTTATCATTCAGAAAAGTGAATGACAATTTAATTTTACATATAAACATGGAGAAACAAAAAGTATCATAAGTTTATTTTCCCATTCTAATTTGAGACTATCTCATTTTACTTGCCTTACCGACTCAATGGACATGAGTTTGAGTGAACTCTGGGAGTTGGTGATGGACAGGGAAGCCTGGCGTGCAGCAGTCCATGGGGTAGCAAAGAGTTGAACACAACTGAGTGACTGAACTGAACTGAACATCTTACTTGTCAGTACATATTATTCCCAAAAGGATGTGGTTTATCTTTTATCCAGTTAAGCTACAGAGTTTGTAAATGATAACTTCCATTTCTTCCCTGGAGAGAGTGTTATACACTCATTATCATTAAGAAGTTTTTTGCTGACATTGGCCTAAGTGCTTGTTTTTATTCTGCTACTCAGGGTTCTGATACCTTAAATAATGTCATTTTAGACTTGATGTTTACACTTTCAACATTGGTTTTCCATTCATTTAATTCTGTCTGTAACTTGCTTTCTAGTATCTATGTAAATGTTTTCTCTCCCATGATGGAAATAAATCCTAATGAAGATGCACTTGCTATTAAAGGGCAAGAGAATCCCTTGAGGAGCTGAGTCAAGGTCTAAGTTTTATTCCCTCTGCTAGTTGACTGAACGAGAACTACTATTCTAAAATGAAAGTCAGGGCAGATACGTAAATTAAGAATGAAGTGAAACTTAAGTTTTAAGCAATTGATACAGAGGTTTATGAGGAAGAAAACTTTGGAGAGGAGAAATTAAGTTGTTTCAATCACTGTTAGGCATGAACCTCTCTTTTCTGATTTTCCTTTAATATAAAGGCATGTCTTTTTTTTTTTTTTTATACTTAGTCTTGCCCCAGATATAAAAAAAAAAATGCATTTCAAATATATCAAAAATCACTGTACCCCTGATATGTGATTTTTATGTCACCAATTTGCCTTCCAGATACCAACTTGAATTGATGAATTCTTATCCATCAAATGAGAAGTTTTGGGCATTGTTAGAAATCTAGATAGAATTTAAATAGAAGAAGGACTGAGTTTAAGAAGTCATGTTAGTAACTCTAAACTGACCATACGTTCTGGTTTGCCTAGGACAGTTCTGATTTATATTTTGAAAAAAAGGAAAACATAAACAGAGATATAGTGGGAGTTACTCTGAGTTTATTACAAAATAAGACACAAAAACCTGATCAAAAAAAAAAAAATCGGGCTGAGTGAAATGGTACCCATAGATTAAATGTCAAAGACGAACTTAGAATTTATAGGTGACAAGTGTGTGTGTGTGTGTGTGTGTGTGTGTGTGAGAGAGAGAGAGAGAGAGAGAGATAAGCCTTTGAATCCCAGTCTCTGTGGCCAAAGACAAGAGTGAGACTTATAAAGGCAACAGCCCCAGCGGCTACACAGGGTGCGTGGCGAGTTTGAACAAGTCTTTGTCTAGTCAGTTCAGAACTTGTTGGCTATAGTGGATGCCAGGGCAGGCCACTGTTGTCCACCTGTTGAGTGTAGGATAATAGAATTGTGAATTCACCGTCACCAGCATCACCACCTTTCTCTGGATTCTGATCAGTTGTCTGAAAAATAGTTGTTCTGTTTCTTCTGTTTGCTGACTGCTTGCTGTCTTCTACTCTTCAAGTTCAAGAACACACTGAGGACACATCTGCATAAGCACACTCAGAGATTGCCAATTTATTTTCTACAATCAAAATGTGGTCCTGAGGTCTTGTCCTATGCATCTTTTTCATGGATTTTTTAATTTGTTTAAAAAAATAATTTTGTAAGCAGTCATATCAAAAATCTGGTGGGGGGGGGTGGTTTGCCAATGTCTACTTTTACTTCCAATCTCTGCCATGGATCCATTTAGAAGCCATGAAATACATGATTTTTGTAGAATTTTAATTTGGTTAAGTGAAAGACCCTGAGACCATCAAAAGCACAGTTCTTTTTACTTGAACTTTCTCAAATACATTCTAACACCTTTATCCTAAATACAATATGCAGAGTTTTTCAAGAGCAGTAGTAATAGAAAACTAACCTCTTCTTATACAAGGAGTGTTTAACACATGCCCCTTGCTGGACCCCAGCTGTAATATCCACCTGTGCTGGGGCCAGTGTCCAACCTAAAAGATGCAGTAAGCTATCATGGAATGGTACCAAGATTGGGGAGGCACAGATTGTCCCTGGTGCAGGTAACAGGGGAGTGTGTTATGCATAGGAAATTTTTAAAAGAATAGTAATGCTGACTTACAACTGCTAATTTTTACTGCTTTTCATTGCCATCATGCTTCAGCAATTCTAAACAATGGTGTGACAAAATATTCCACCCTGCCAGGTCTGAATGCTTCCACTGCCAACCCCTACTCACTTTGGGGCTCCAGTAGATATAGCCTCCAGCCTTAGACAGTGGAAGAGAACACAGGAATGGAAATTTAGGTGTATAAGAAATTTGTGCAGGAAACAGACTGAGAACTAGTGCCAGGGACCTCATGGAAAGTAGTCAGAATATGCGCGTTGTGTTGTAAGTCTTAAACCATGTTTATAACTGTTTTCTGCACCAGTGAACTAAAAATTAAAGTGCATGTTTAATTTAAAAATGCACACTAAAAAAATAAAAATAAAAATACACACTAAATGTCCAGTTTTCAAGAAAGTTTTTTCATCCACCATAAGAAACTTGGTGTTACCCCTGACTGCATAAAATCAGGAGAAATAAATCTGCTAAAGAAATATCAGCATTTATTTCAGAAGTTAATGGGTAATTTGGGAAGACTGACCCTCTGCAAAGTTGATGTTAAATATAGGCAGCTGCATAATGTGTATTTGCAATGTCATTCCATGAAATCATACATTTTATTTAAATAAAGTGACCCTTCATCTACCTTATTGTCAAATCTAAGTTTTCCTCTGCACATAGAAAGCATTACACAATGACTGTTAATATATTATCTCTATCTAAAAAGAAAAATTTGCAAGTAGATAAATAAATAGTGATATCAGATTCTCCAAAGAGAGAATCACTTCACATTAATTGCAAAAGTGGGTTTTCTTTGTTGTATTGAACTGATAAAATGTATATAAAGCTTTCAAAAATTCCAGTAAAAGATGAACCACCAGAAGTAACGAAAATTTCCTGTAACTTCAGATTAAAAATTCAATGGAAACAGTGACAGACTTTATTTTCTTGGGCTCCAAAATCACTGCAGATGGTGACTACAGCCATAAAATTAAAAGACACTTGCTCCTTGGAAGAAAACCTATGACAAACCTAGACAGTGTATTAAAAAGCAGAGACATTATTTTGCTTACAAAGGTCCAAATAGTCAAAAGCATGGTTTTTCTAGTAGTCATGTATGGATATGAATTGAACCATAAAGAAGGCTGAGAACTGAAGAATTGATGCTTTTGAATTGTGGTGTTGGAGAAGACTCTTGAGAGTCTTTCCAAGGAAATCAAACCAGTCAATCCTAAAGGAAATCAGTCCTGAATATTCATTGGAAGAACTGATGCTGAAACTGAAGCTCCAATATTTTGGCCATCTTATGCGAAGAGCCAACTCATCAGAAAAGACTCTGAAGCTGGGAAAGATTGAAGGCAGGAGAAGGAGATGGCAGACGACGAGATGTTTGGATGGTGTAGGAGACAGGAAAAATAAAAGAAAAGCAGGCCCTGGCAGGGTTCACAAAAGAAATGTATAATTATTGATAAACTGGATGCTATAAGGCATGAGACTCTTGGAACAGTTCATAGTCTTGAAAACAAAATATGATCCTGGGGTTGGAAAACCAACTCCAGACTGTTTCTCAACTGGTGTCTCAGAGTCACATGTTTTACATATCTGGTGGAAATCTATAGATAAGATTATTAGTCTTAGTTACTGATTTGTTATTGATTACTGGTTCTTAATTACTCAATGGTTAATGATCATTTTGTTCTTTGGCCCTGAAGGTCACATGAGTTATAGTTTAGTCAGTTCAGTCGCTCAGTCATGTCCAACTCTTTGCGAACCCATGGACCGCAGCACGCCAGGACTCCCTGTCCATCACCAACTCCCGGAGTCTACCCAAACCCATGTCCATTGAGTCGGTGATGCCATCTAGCCAACTCATCTTCTGTCGTCCCCTTCTCCTCCTGCACCCAATCCCTCCCAGCATCAGGGTCTTTTCCAATGAGTCAGCTCTTCGCATCAGGTGGCCAAAGTATGGAGTTTCAGCTTCAGCATCAGTCCTTCCAATGAACACCCAGGACTGATCTCCTTTAGGATGGACTGGTTGGATCTCCTTGCAGTCCAAGGGACTCCCAGTCTTCTCCAACACCACAGTTCAAAAGCTTCTTCTTCTGTGCTCAGCGTCTTCAAAGTCCAACTCTCACATCTATACATGACTACTGGAAAAACCATAGCCTTGACTAGATGAACCTTTGTTGACAAAGTAATGTCTCTGCTTTTTAAAATGCTGTCTAAGTTGGTCATAACTTTCATTCCAAGGAGTAAATGTCTTTTAATTTCATGGCTGCAGTCACCATCTGCAATGGTTTTGGAGCCCCCAAAAATAAAGTCAGCCGCTGTTTCCACTGTTGTTGGAAGAGGGTGTTTGCTATGACCAATGCATTCTCTTCGCAGAACTCTATTAGCCTTTGCCCTGCTTCATTCCGTACTCCAAGACCAAATTTGCCTGTTACTCCAGGTGTTTCTTGACTTCCTACTTTTGCATTCCAGTCCCCTATAATGAAAAGGACATCTCTTTTGGGTGTTAGTTCAGAAGGTCTTGTAGGTCTTCATGGAAACATTCAACTTCAGCTTCTTCAGCGTTACTGGTCATGTCATAGACTTGGATTACCGTGATATTGAATGGTTTGTCTTGGAAATGAACAGAGATCATTCTCTTGTTTTTGAGATTGCATCCAAGTACTGCACTTCAGACTCTTTTGTTGACTATGATGGCTACTCCATTTCTTCTAAGGGATTCCTGTCCACAGTGTAGATATAATGGCTATCTGAGTTAAATTCACCCATTCCAGTCCATTTTAGTTTGCTGATTCCTAGAATGTTGACATTCACTCTTGCCATCTCCTGTTTGGCCACTTCCAATTTGCCTTAATTCATGGACCTAACATTCCAGGTTCCTATGCAGTATTGTTTTTACAACATCGAACCTTGCTTCTATCACCAGTCCCATCCACAACTGGGCATTGCTGTTGCTTTGGCTCCATCCCTTCATTCTTTCTGTGACAGTTTAACTCCCGCATATTCTTTCATTCACGACTGAAAGTATAATAAAGCTGGCTTGGATTCAGTTTCGGCACCTTCACTTTTGAGTGGTGTTGGTCCCCTGATCTTCGCTTTTCCCTGAATTCTTGTGTCTTGCTTCTCATTCTCTCGCCGTATGGCGCTTTCGGAAACCCTGCTTGTCGAGCCGGTCTCAACAGGAAGGCACCACTGACTCAATGCATATGAGTTTGAGGAAGCTCTGGGAGATGGTGAAAGACAGGGAAGCCTGGCGTGCTGCATTCCATGGGGTCACAAAGAGCTGGACACGACTGAGCAACTAAGCAACAGCAACAAAACTGAAGATAAAATTATTTATTATATTAAAAATCTTTGATAGGGTAAAGCTTTGCATTAGAAAAGTTCTTAATTTAGAAACCAAAGATATAATTTGTAGTAGATAGTAAAACAAATTCTATTTATAATTATTTCCAAAAATGTTGTGAAATTCTAAAATCAAAATACAAACTGTAGTTGTACTTAAGCACTGATAGACTTACTGAAATATAAATTTTTGTTAACAGATAATGCTGAATGTTAAACTGTACATCAGCATGGTGGTAATACTTTCTATGTGGTTCATCATTAATTGGAGTTTAGAAATGTTTGAGCTTTTCAAAAGATATATTTAAAATCAGACTAAGTGTCCTAAAATTTTATTGGACTTTTCAACAGTAAATCCTTTAAATTGTAGTTCCATAATGCTCAATAACAGTTTGAAATATTTAATCAAGCATTCTTCAAATGGAGGGCTAAAATGTCAGCATTTTAAGCTTTCAGAAAATTGTGCTTATAGGAAAAAATGTGTGCAACAGTATGATATTGGGATGAACTACTACAAAGAGAAGGGATGAACTGAACAAATCAAAGCAAAGGTATACATTCAATCAAATTTACCTTTGAAATTTTATATTCATACTTTGAAATACCTCAGATTGGGATAAAGTGCTTTAGTGGAGCTGCTTATTTATTTTAAAATAATTGAAAATGCTCCTTGGAAAGTATATTTGAATTGAGAAAGGGCATCAAAATAGCAACATATTGGATAAGTTGCTTTTATCTTTGATTATTCAGGATACTTATTCAGCTACAGATCACACACATAGCAACACATATTCACACCTCATGTATTTAGACATTCACCTATAATACACACATGGATATGCCTACTTGCATTTTCAAATAAACACATCTATTTATGCAAATATGTACTTGTATTAGTATATTTACACAAGCATAACATTTATATGTGGTGCTGCATGTATATCTATATGTATAAGTTTGTGTATATAGCGAAATATCTTTAAAAATAAGAAAACTAAAAAAAAAAAAAATAAGAAAACTTTATTCCTTCATTTTGGTCACTTGATATGATCTAATATATAATCAAATTTAAGTATCTGGAAAGACTCCTCTGTCTTTGCACATGTGTTAAGCTTTTCCTAAGCCTATTATCTCAAATTTTCTAGATGAAAACATTGAATACTCTGCTGTTACTCAAGTCAGATTTACATAGGATAATTTCAAGAATGTTTCTTCTTCCTTCATAACTCTAAATTTTATTTAGAATGTTTCATGCATGCTTATTAGGAAGCATATCATGAAAGTTCTTGACACTTCACTGTGTCCATTCCTTCCACCATTCTCAAAGCTAGCCACTTAGGACCATACCAGAAATCATCAGCTTTGTGTTTAACTGTACTTGGAAAGAATGCTTTAGAAGATTGTTTTGTAGTGTTTTTGGGGGGCACATACTTATGATATGCTTGCTATCTTGCCTTAAATATGGTGATATTTAAATATTTTAGTCTTCTACTGCTATTGTCAATTTTACATTTAAGAGATCTTTGTGTTGGTGATGGAGAAGACAAAGAAATCTCTAAGTGAGTTTCATCTTGTCGCATACAAAATACTTTTTATTATGAAATCAAGGGTGATTTTAGTCTCTCCATGAAAAATTAGCAAGTAAAATGTGTCTTATCTGAAAGATCTTATTAGCAAAAAACTCCAAATCAAGTTTATTTTAAAATATTTAAAGCTACTTTATAAAATAATGATTAAAAATTAGGATATGCCAATGATAAGATTAACCAAATATATTGATAATGGAAAAGCAATCCATTAAAAACTATTTCAGTCTGTTTATTGTTATATTAAAAAGTTATAGTCAAATTGTAGTCATATACTTGGCAGAATCTGAACTTTCCAATTACTACTGACTTGTTTACCACTTCAGACTCATTCAGAGCTGTCAAAATCAAAAGAAAGCCAAATGACTGATTCATGTCAATGTATGGCAAAAACCACTACAATATTACAAAGTAATTAGGCTCCAATTAAAATAAATTTTTAAAAAAGTCAGATGACTCCTATAACTCTCACATTCAGAAAAGCAGAGGAATTTTAGAAAGTTCTCAAACTTTCTAGATGTTTAATAAACATCTACCACGTACCGTTACATGGTGTTAAACACCAAAGGTGCAAGCATACATGTGAGACATCTCTTTTGGTCTAGTTGAGCAGTTTGATGGAGAAAACAGATATACAAGCAAATTGAAGCACAACATAAAAGCACTAAAAAGTAGACATAAGCTCCTGTTTTATAAAAACAATCTTTTGTTGAAAATCCTTTCTTTTCCAGAAGATATTTAAGTACTCTTCATGGACTATTATCTTTACATGAGTTAAAGATAGAGGGAAAAACAGACTGGAAAAGATAATCCAAGTAGCTCTCCAAACTGTATTTGACTAAAAAGCCGTTAAGCCAGGCAATAAAATAAAAAAAAAATTTTTTTTTGCTCAATTCCCACATGCAATTGCTTTTACATTATTTTATTTTTCTACTTCATGCTCTTTTCTGTCTCTGCATTTAGTTCCACTTGTAATATGTACTTCACAGTTTTCATCTAGTTCTTTTGTATTTTGAAAAGGCAACACAGAGTGTGATTTGTGAATCAGTTGAGGGTTTTATAAAATTTAAGCATACTCTGATCATGAATGACATTTTTTTTTCTTTTGAATAAAATGGGTATTTTTGAATTCAAGTGTCTGTTAGGTGTGAAAAGCAAAATAACACTTAGTGAAGTAATTTATTAGACCTCAGTTCATAGAAGTTTATTTGCATTTTGCTTTAGAAAATGTAAGAGTAAACAAAATTGTGTGTTTGTTAAGTGAAAGAATACTTAATTAAACTTATCAAAATGAGAGTCTTGATGAATTAACACATTATGGTATTCAACTAGTTAGAAACAATTGCTGAATTTTCAATATGTTTAGTAAGTTCATCTGTTTAACTTTCCACATTAATATTATTAGCCATGGAATGACTAGAATTAGACTCTTGATGGTCACTGAGGAGTGACTATGTTGATCTTCATTAGCACTGTTATCTTTACAACCCTTGAACCAAAGCATGAGTTATCATCAGCCTAATTACATTCTCCCCTGTGTGAAGGGAATAGCTTCATTTAAGATTCTCAAACTCAGTGCCAGATATAGGCACTATGTTTGATATCTTAGTCTAAGGGATACTGAAGTAACAAACAACTGACTTAAAACCAACAGAAATGAATATCTGTTGTGGTGCAGTTGTGGCTCTTTCTCACATCTTTATTTCTCACATATTATTTTCTTTATTGAATTTGCTTCCCCTACCAGAGATATGGTGTCTCCTGGAAAACTGACATGGCAGCTCTGCCATTCATGATTAATTGGGTAAAGCCAATCACATTATCAAATGGAATTTATCTCCAATAAGCAGGGGTCAGTAGGAAGGAGCAGTAAATATTTCAGCAATAGTCCATTCTATCTCAGAGGCAAAGGGTAGAAAATATCTGCGTTGGCCCTAGTGCCTCTTTGTGTCTCAGGCCAGTCTTCTTCTGGAAGAACTATCATTTTTAACCTATTAAAGTATTATATTCATTTACTGTAGATTTGTCTTTAGTTTTATAATTATCCATTACACTCTACTTTTGCAAATAATTTGAAAAAAATTCTTTAAAATGAATAATCCTTTAACAAAGAGCATACATTTTAAATTCCCCTTTTATTAAAAAAAAATCATCTACATTTAACTTCAAACCTTACTCCCACTTTTACATTGAGCAACAAATATTCAGTATACAAAACTTTACTTCTCCTTCCAATATTATGTATTACCACAAAAATCAATGTTAGAATTATTTTAAACAATCTGAACATGGCTTTTCAAGACCTTAAGATAATATTTCAAGTGACCATATCAACCAGGTAAGGTTAGCACTCAAGAAGTAGACTTTTTACCTTTCTTGCTTATGTCATTAGTGTCAATTAAAACAAACAAACAAAATATTTTCACAACTCTCTCCATCACTACTTCTTACCTTCTAGTGAACTAGATTACATTCCTATTATCCTCCCTTTCCCTGGGCCCAGACACTTCTAGTCCTCAAACTCATTCTTTGCTCTCAATCTACATTGCATGTATGACCTTGCTTTCTTCTCCAATAAGCTAAACTCCTTGATCAGTAGCTTCCCTTAGACTCAAAATTGCAAGGGACTAGGAGTAGGGAATGCAATTACTGTCCACTGCTTCTGTCTCAGTGCAGGGTCTTCTACTGCACTAACCCTCTGGCCCTCTCTCTATTCTTCACCCATCTTTACATAGAGAATGAGAGTGAATTATCCCTGAAACAATTTAAGATAATAAAATCTTTGAGATATATTTAAGAGAAAATACTGAGCATGCTTACCTCAGTGTCTTCCCTTTTGGAAGCCAGCCTATTTATATGGATTTTGCTTAATTACCTACTGCCTGTCATATGGAAAGAAATCTGCCCTTGAAAGGAAAGATGAACAACTAGCTAATCAACTGTTCAGTGATGGGTAAGCATATCTAACTCAGGGATGAAATTGGCAATTTTGTTTGTTACAGAAGGAAAGTCATATTCTGCAATCACCTTTCATAGGAATTAAGGTGAGACTTTGTTTTTATTATTCATATTCCTTAACCCTTTTCTCAACTTGCTCCATTCTTGAGCAATAAGGCATGTGTTATTTATTTGAATTCCTTAAAACCTAACTCACAATATCCACCTCCTTTTTCCTGGCAGTATTTTGCTTCTATAAACTTCAATTTCCTTCTTATATCTGGGTTGCTTAACATTTCTGGGAGAAATAACACAGTTCTGTGCATGGATATAATTACTCCTTTATAATCTTTATAAAGACTTCCCAGGTGGCTCAGTGGTAAAGAATCCACCTGCCAATGCAGGAGATGCAGGAGATGTAAGTTTGATCCCTGGATCAGGATGATCCCCTGGAGGAGGAAATGGCAACCCTCTTCAGTATTTCAGTATTCTTGTCGGGAAAATTCTATGGATAGAGGAGCCTGGTGGGCTACTGTCCATGAGGTCACAAGGAATCGGACCCAGCGTAGTGACTGGGCATGCACACACACACACACACACACACACACACACTTTATAAATCCCATATCAGCAAGACAATCAGTATTTAGTAGTATGGCTAGGAGAAAAGGAGTTAAGAACCTGAGCTCTAAGATTAACACTGCCTTGGCTCTTCTATACCCAACATAGGAACTTTAGGTCGGGAGCATGTTACTTAAGGTCTCTCTGCCTCAGATTCCTCATTTGTAAACTTCGAATATTATAGCACTGACCTCATGTGATGGCAAAGATTAAAATAGCACATGTATAATTCTCAAAACAGTGCCTGGAAATAAAGTCAGTTATTATAACCTTGGCAATTATTTTTTGTGGGCTTTGTCCCTTGGGTAGTCCATTCAGGACACATAACAGATATATTCTTCAATTATGTCTTTCTTCATATGTATACTAAAGCTTTTCCTTGATGTGCCGTCTTGACCTAGTATTGAGGCCTTGCCTCGAGGCTAGTCAGTTTTCCTTAAATAGCCAACTGCTGCAGTCCACACTCAACCACTTCTCTTATCAGTGTCTCACATTTCCAACCACCATACCCCATTTCCAGTTGCCGCTGGGCCCAGTACCAGACAAGTAGGGCCAGACTCTGTGGCTCAGAGCCTAAAAGGTTATTCAAATTAGCCAAAGGGTAAGGAGCCCTTGAAATCTAGCCAAGCCATCCTCACTTGCCGGGTATAAACTATCCCCTATAATTCCAGCTCACTATTACCATGTTCCCAAATTGTGTGACCCTTTATGGTAACTTTCTCTCATTCACAGCTATAAGTAACAAAGAGTTCTGCCTTCATTTTTCAGACTTTCAATGTGTTGTGTTCCTTAAAGAATGTTTAAGTCTTACAAAGCTTATACAGTGATATGTTCCTCATGTAAATGATAGCATATGATATTTGTCTTTGTCTGACTTATTTCACTCAGTATGACAAACTCTAGGTCCATCCACATTGCTTCAAATAGCATTATTATGTTCTTCTCTAAGACTGAGAAATATTCCACTATATATATATATGTACCATATCTTCTTTACCCATTCTTCTGTTGATGGACATTTAGCCTGTTTCTATACCTTGGATATTATGAATAGTACTGCTAGGAACAGAGGGGTGCATGTATCTTTTTGAATTATGACTTTCTGCAGATAAATGCCCAGGAGTGGGATTGCTGGATCATATGGTAATGCTATTTTTAGTTTCTTAAGGAACCTCCATACTGTTCTTCATAGCGGCTGTAACAATTTACATTCCCACCAACAGTGTAGGAAGGTTCCCTTTACTTCACACCATCTCTAGCATTTATTGTCTGTAGTTTTTGATAATGGCCATTCTGATCATTGTGAGGTGATACCTCACTGTAGCTTTGATTTGCATACCCCTAACAATTAGGGAGGTTGAGCATCTTTCCATGTGCTTTTTAGCCACCTGTATGTCTTCTTTGGAGAAATGTTTATCTAAATCTTCCACCCATTTTTTTAAATTATTATTATTATTATTATGTTTTGGAGTACTTGTTGTTGTTGTTATTGTTTGATTTTGTTTCTTTCTTTTTCATTTTATTAAGCTACATGAGGTGTTTGTGTATACTGGAAATTAATCCCTTGTCAGTCACTTCATTTGCAAATATTTTCTCCCATTCTGAGGATTTTTTTATTTTGTTAATGGTTTTCTTTGTTCTGTAAAAGCTTTTAAGTTTAATTAGGTCCTATGTTTTTATTATTGCTTTTATTTTCATTACTGTAGTATCCAAAAAGATCTTGCTGTGTTCTGTGTCACAGAGTGTTCTAAGTTCTCTTCTAAGAGTTTTATAATATAGTATCCAGATTTTGTTTAGGCCTTTAGTCCATTTTGAGTTTATTTTTGTGTATGGTGCTAAGGAGTATTGTAATTTAATTCTTTTCACATGTAGCTGTCCAGTTTTCCCAGCACCACTTATTGAAGAAACTATCTTTTCTCCATTGTATATTCTTGCCTCTTTGTCATGGATGAGGTGACCATGGTGGGTAGGTTTATCTTTGAACTTTCCATCCTGTTCTGTCTATCTATATTTCTGTTTTTATGCCAGTACCACACTGTTTTGATTACTGTAGCTTTGTGGTATAGTCTGAAGTCAGGTAGCCTGATTCCTACAGCTTTCATTCTCAAGATTGCTTTGGTTCTTCAGGGTTTTCTTATGTTTCCACAGAAAGTATAAAAATTGTATTCTAATTCTGTGAAAAAATGCCCAGCAAAAAGTCTCATCCAGCAAGCCTTTAGGGGTTCTCCAGATGATATGATGCACCTGGGACTGAGACACACCTTGAAAATAGCTTCCTTGTAAGGTAAAGCATGACTTCTGAAGTTAAGCTGACCAAACTTACCCCCAAGCCACCACTGTTTAACTGAGTGACCTTGAGCAAGTGAGTTAATTTCTCCAACTAAAAGACTGGTGTAGACAATGAAATCAGTGTTTACTTAGGGAAGTCAAACTTTCATCACCTTCTCCTTCCGGTGGTCTACTTCTGTTAATAGGACCAAAGCATCAAAAACATCAGTGTTTGTGGAGTTGTATGGAATGTCTTTAACCATACCCACATCTTACATGAATGTAAGTGCACCTACTGCTATAAAAATAAATTTCTACACCAAAAGTTATGTGATTAAGAATTACTCAGTCTGAAATTGGTAGTGGTATCTCAGACCATCAAGGCACATAAAGAAAATTCTTGCAAAGTGAGACAAACTAAATTATTTTCTAGCATAATGCCATTTAAATAAAATGGCTAAAATACTTAACACTTAAAGATTTTAAAGACCATCAAAGTGATTTTATATTCTGGAAAGATATTCACAATATATCATCATATGAAAAGTCAGATTAACAAGATAAACATTTTTAAAAAACACAGAGGACAACATGTTCCTCACTCTACCACAACAGAAAGTGTTTTCCTCTCCTGAATTTAAAAGGAGAATTGTCCAGCATATACTTCTGGAAAGTCTATTATCACACATTTTTTCTGAAGTCACAAATCAAAACCACAATAAATTATCACCTTACATTTTAAAAGATGACTATTATTTAAAAAGAAAGATAATAAGTGCTGACAAGGTTGCTGGGAGATTAGAACCCTCGTACACTGCTGTAAGAATATAAAGTGGTGCTGTCAGTATGGAAAGCAAGATGGAGACGGCTCAAGAAAAAGAAGAACAAGAGCTACCAGGCATAATTCCTCCATATGAGGCATAAGTAAACAGAATAATGATGGTTGCCAGGAAATGGGTAAGGAGAAATGGGGAGTTGTTCAACTGATATAAATTTGCATTAATTAGTGCAGTTTTTATGCCAATTGAAGCTGGGGGAATGAAACAGTTTATCAAGGGAAAGGTGGTTTTTCTTGAAAGTTCTTTTCTTACTCCAAGTTTGTACACTTGAATCACCAACAATAAGGGAATATGAGGTCAACAGCTTTGATTCACATTTTGAGGAACATATCACTTCCACAGTTAATAATAACCAGATACTTATATAATTACAGTTGGTGAAAGTATGATCTGGAAATACGAGACTTTACAGAAACAAATCTCTGAAATAGAGGCAATATTAAAGTGATGTTCCTTGATCAGTTACAGCTTAACTAACATTTGCTATAAGAATCCTGGTATCCAGGAAGGTTAACATATATAATGATGCATGAATGAGTTTTGTTTTTTTTTTTTTCTCTGTTTGGGTATATTGTAGCATCACAGTATGGTATTCCATAACAAATTCCTAACTAAAATTATATTTCAACTCACATTTAAAAAGTCAGAAAGTTTCCACTAATACATTGAATGGGAGATAAGGTGAAACTTTGTAAGGACAATGATTTTATAGAGAAAATGCTTGAATACAAGCTTCACGTGCCACCAACTGTGGAATCTTGAATTTGTTACTCAACCTCTCTGGAGCACATCTGTGTTTAATTTGATAAGAGTGCCTTTCTCAAAATATGACTAAATGAATTAATTGTTGTAAAGTCTTCAAAGAGAATCTGATATATTAAGCACTCTATAAGTCATCATTCAAAAAACATAGCTTTTCTTTTTTCTGTGTTTTCTTGTTTGTCTTTGTGTACTTGTCTGATTATTCTTCTCAGTATACTGTACTATGAACCATGAGAGATACTAGGGAATTTTTGGGTTATTTTCTTGATTCTTTGTTAGTTTGGAACTTGCATATTTTATATTATGGTAAAACTGATCTGAAATCTCAAATACCTCTAAATATCATTAGCACCCCCTCAAGTAAGCAAATGACTTATAGCTGTAAGGAATATTAAAAATGTGTCAGTATACATAATATTATTACTATTAAACCTTTTAATAAAAAAGTCTGAGTCAATTAAAAAGAGTACATTAGCACTAAATAACCTAAGTATAATTTATTGCAGCAATATAGATATAAAGCAATTAACTTAAACTAACCAAACAATCCTAACAAGCTAAGCAACGAAATATTTGAATCATAACCGCTAAACTTAGTTAATTGAATTTGGACTAGAAAACATTTTTAAAATATTTTATTTTATATCTTAAATATTTTTAAAAGAGTCTCTTGATAACCTCCCATACCTCTCCTACTCTTTCATTCCAATATTCATATATATATATATATATATATATATTTATGTTACACTAAGATTTAGTGAAAAAAAAAACAACAGATATTTATCCATACAAATAATAAAATTAAAAATCCATTCAGTTTCTAAAATTAAATTATGGGAATAAATTCTTTTTAACCTTAGATATTCATTATGACTGTAACAGGGAGGGTTAGAATTTTCAATAATTAAAGCATTGTATGTGTCATCCCAAATAAACTCTGCTCATTGCTAAATTTTTAAGTGGTAGCAAGAGTAAGTACTTTATATTCAATATTTAAGAGACTTGTTCTAAATCCTTTAGTATTCTTCATTTAGAATCATCATCCTAAGCAATTATGGTTAATTTTTCAGTACTGGTATTTTATAGATTTTTTTTCTTCTGTAAAAAATACAGAGCCCACTAACAAAGATCTGTGAAAGTGTATTTTAAAAGAAAAACAAACAAACAAACAAACAAATAAAAGATGTTAACAACTTATCTCCAATAAAGCACAGCAAAATGCAGAATTTACAAAGGGTCATTAAAAACATTTTAGTGCATTGACTACATTTAGCTCAATTTTCTAAGACACTTAGAAGAATTTTTTTTTTGTCAGAGAAGTCAAAATTCACAGCCTAATTTATTATGTCTATCAGCTGAACTTTGGTATCTCTCACTCATTCAAAATAGTATATATATATATATACATGTGTTTGTGTGTGTGTGTGTGTGTGTGTATACTAGGTTCTGTGTTACCATCACTGTAATATCATCACATAATATCTTAACATTTTTAATCCAAAATGAAGAGTAATTTCAAGGTAGCAATCCGTCTTATGTACTGGATTACTATCCAGAAGCTTCAGTGTACAAAGATGCTTAGACACAGACATATGCTACTTTAGAAGCTAAATAAATAGAAAACAAGTTTAAATACAAATTAGACAATTGTTAATACTATTAAAGTTCAGAGAACAAATGTCATTTTGTTCAGAGTTCAAGCTGTCTCAAGCAACATGGGAGAAAACCCTCTGAACTATTTGTTCTCATTGCTGATGGCTCTCTAGCTAATCCATATATCCTTAGAGTGGGTTTCCAGTGTACTCTTGGGGAAATACACGTTATGAACGGGTTCACAGTCATGCAGAGCCTTAGGGAAAGCCTAAACTTATATGTATTCTTCTTTAAAACTGTTGTATCTCAAAATATCTACCTTTTGCCACTTTCCCATCTCTCCTTTCACTTTTAAGCTTCTCCTATCATACAAACAGAAGTCCTATCTCACACCATCCCAAATCTGACTATAGTTCTTTGTACTGAAGTTTAAAATATCTGCTTATTTTTGCAGAAAAAGAAAAAAAAAATGTAAGAGACATTTAGCTAGACCTTAAAAGGATAAGTCAACTGAACAAGTAAAATTAAGGGCTAATTTGTACACTGGAATAGAAGCAGAACATCATGGAATGTGTTAATTTAGAGCAACTAATATTCAGTTCAGTCGCTCAGTCGTGTCCGACTCTTTGTGACCCCCTGGACTATAACACACCAGGCTTCCCTGTCCATCACCAAATCCTGGAGTTTACTCAAACTCATGTCCATTGAGTCGGTGATGCTGTTCAAATATATCATCCTCTGTTCTCCCTTTCTCCTCCTGCCTTCAATCTTTCCCAGCATCAGGGTATTTTCCAACGAGTCACTTCTTTGCATCTGGTGGCCAAAGTGGTGGAGTTTCAGCTTCAACATCAGTTCTTCCAATGAATATTCAAGACTGATCTCCTTTAGGACGGACTGGTTGAATCTCCGTGCAGCCCAAGGGACTCTCAAGAGTCTTCTCCAACACCACAGTCCAAAAGCATGGATTCTTCAGCACTCGGCTTTTTTTATAGTCCAACTCTCACATCCATACATGACTACTGGAAAAACCACAGCTTTGACTAGACTGACCTTTGTTGGTAAAGTAATGTCTCTGCTTTTTAATATGCTGTCGAGGTTGGTCAGAATGTGGTCTGACAGAATGTGGCCCACTGGAGAAGGGAATGGTAAACCACTTCAGTATTCTTACCTTGAATACTCCATGAAGAGTATGAAAAGGCAAAAGGACAGGACACTGAAAGACAAAATCCCCAGCTTGGTAGGTGCCTGATATGCTACTGGAGATCAGTGGAGAATTAACTCCAGAAAGAATGAAGGGATGGAACCAAAGCAAAAACAGCACCCAGTTGTGAATGTGACTGGTGATAGAAGCAAGGTCTGATGCTGTAAAGAGCAATACTGCATAGGAACCTAGAATGTTAGGTCCATGAATCAAGGCAAATTGGAAGTGGTCAAACAGGAGATGGCAAGAGTGAATGTCGACATTCTGGGAATCAGCAAACTAAAATGGACTGGAATGGGTGAATTTAACCCAGATGACCATTATATCTACTTCTGTGGGCAGTAATCCCTTAGAAGAAATGGAGTAGCCATCATAGTCAACAAAAGAGTCTGAAATGCAGTACTTGGATGCAGTCTCAAAAACGACAGAATGATCTGTTCATTTCCAAGACAAAGCCTTCAATATCACAGTAATCCAAGTCTATGACATGATCAGTAATGCTGAAGAAGCTGAAGTTGAATGGTTCCATGAAGACCTACAAGACCTTCTAGAACTAACACCCAAAAAAGATGTCCTTTTCATTAGAGGGGACTAGAATACAAAAGTAGGAAGTCAAGAAACACCTGGAGTAACAGGCAAATTTGGCTTTAAGAATACAGAATGAAGTTGGGCAAAGGCTAATAGAGTTTTGCCAAGAGAATGCATTGGTCATAGCAAACACCCTCTTCCAACAACACAAGAGAAGACTCTACACATGGACATCACTGGATGTTCAACATTGAAATCAGATTGAGTATATTCTTTGCAGCCAAAGATGGAGAAGCTCTATACAGTCAGCAAAACAAGACTGGGAGGTAACTGTGGCTCAGATCATGAATACCTTATTGCCAAATTCAGACTTAAATTGAAGAAAGTGGGGAAAACCACTAGACCATTCAGGTATGACCTAAATCAAATCCCTTATGGTTATACAGTGGAAGTGAGAAATAGATTTAAGGGACTAGATCTGATAGACAGAGTGCCTGATGAACTATGGACGGAGGTTCATGACATTGTAGAAGAGACAGGGATCAAGACCATCCCCATGGCAAAGAAATGCAAAAAAGCAAAATGGCTGTCTGAGGAGGCCTTACAAATAGCTGTGAAAAGAAGGGAAGTGAAAAGCAAAGGAGAAAAGGAAAGATATTCCCATTTGAATGGGGAGTTCCAAAGAATAGCAAGGAGAGATAAGAAAGCCTCCCTCAGCGATCATTGCAAAGAAATAGAGGAAAACAACAGAATGGGAAAGACTAGAGATAACTTCAAGAAAATTAGAGATACCAAGGGAACATTTCATGCAAAGATGGGCTCAATAAAGGACAGAAATGGTATGGACCTAACAGAAGCAGAAGATATTAAGAAGAGGTGGCAAGAATACACAGAAGAACTGCACAAAAAAGATCTTCACAACCCAGATAATCATGATGGGGTGATCACTCACACTCAGCTTGAGCCAGACATCCTGGAATGTGAAGTCAAGTGGGCCTTAGGAAACATCACTATGAACAAAGCTAGTGGAGGTGATGGAATTCCAGTTGAGCTATTTCAAGTCCTAAAAGATGATGCTGTGAAAGTGCTGCACACAATATGCCAGCAAATTTGGAAAACTCAGCAGTGGCCACAGGACTAGAAAATGTCAGATCAAGGAACATTAAAGTAATAGGCTAATGATTTGGGGTGTGATTTTTTAGGCAGTGGAAGTTTATGTGTAATTTTGAGCATAGAAGTAAAATAAAGGAAAAACAGAGAGTTAGAACACAAGTTGGAATTGGGCATGCCTGTATTTCAGTTCCAACTATTTAAATGGAAGAAATCTAGCTTCAATTTTCTCATATATAATACTGACTAAATTATATTTGGGAACTGACGTGAAATTTAAATGAAATACTGTATGTAAATCACCTAAGTGCTAGACAGATTATTAAATTATTAATTATTAAATTCAATGAATAGTAGTTATCCCAACTGCAAGCGCTATGGGGAACAGATTTGTCTTTGCAGATACTTCACACAGAAATAGTTGATTAATAATATTAACTAGAAGTAATAAAATTCTGATAAAATCTGTTGCAGTGGGATTGGGAAGTTGAATACGATAAAAGAATACTATAGAGTAGAGATGGAAGCTCTCTAGAATATGAGATGTCTATATGGATATCCAAGAGAAGAATGGGAGATTATACTGTTATTTTGAAATTTATTGCCTAGGAAATGTTCCTGTCACCCAGTGGTAAGGAATTCAAGAAGAGAAACAGATTTAGGGAATAGATGATTTAGTTTAGAACCTGTTTATTTTGTGATTGGATTTACAGTGTCAGTGAAATGCCCAGGAAACATCGGTGGAATTGAAGGTTAGAAGAGAAAGCAGAGCTCAAGATAAATTTAGGGCAGTAGCTGAAAGGGAGGGAAAAAAGAAAAAGAAAAAGAAAAAACCTGGACAAGGAACTAAAAGGCAGAGGCTAAAATTAAAACTTTGTTTTATGATTTTCTTAACCTTTACAAAGTCCCATAAGCCTCAATTTTATTTAAAAAATAATTTGTTTCAGATGGTTATACCAAAGATGAATGATATTTTGAATATTGAGTGCTTTGTAATATAAAATTCAGTATATAAGTAATAATGTTAAATAATTATTGAGCTCTTATTAATAGAATAAGCACACATACATAGAGAAATAAAGGGCTTGGGGCACAAAAAGCATAAGTAATATGTCAAAGTCCTCATGGTTTGGAAGTGGTCGAGCTGGGCTAGATACTTAGGCAGATCAGGCTTCAGAGAACTTGCATCAAACTACTACTGTTTTCACTTTCAAGTTATGAAGTATCACATTAAAACTTTCTTTTTAAAGAAAACCTATTTTACTTAATTGTATATTTGTATTCCCAGTGCTTAGCAGATTTGTTCATTGTAATGGCAAATGAATGTTCGATTAATTAATTGGTGTATATGGAGGTGATATATAAAGCCATAAAAAGTAAAGTATATCAAATGAGTTGTATATGGAGAAGAGGAAAGGATCAAAGGGAAATGAGAGAATAGGCTAAAGAAGGAAACAATTTAGCATTAGAAATTTGTGTACTTTCGTAGGAATCTGGCTTTTACCCTGATCTCCATGTTTGGGAAATCTACCCATGGCAACTGGTCCCATCATCTCATGGGAAATAGATGGGGACGCAGTGGAAACAGTGTCAGACTTTAATTTTGGGGGCTCCAAAATCACTGCAGATGGTGACTGCAGCCATGAAATTGAAAGACGCTTATTCCTTGGAAGGAAAGTTATGACCAACCTAGATAGCATATTAAAAAGCAGAGACATTACTTTGTCATCAAAGGTCCGTCTGGTCAAGGCTATGGTTTTTCCAGTGGTCATGTATGGATGTGAGAGTTGGACTGTGAAGAAAGCTGAATGCCGAAAAATTGATGCTTTTAACTGTGGTGTTGGAGAAGACTCTTGAGAGTCCCTTGGACTGCAAGGAGATCTAACCAGTCCATCCTGAAGAAGATAAGTCCTGGGTGTTCATTGGAAGGACTGATGTTGAAGCTGAAACTCCAATACTTTGGCCACCTCATGTGAAGCATTGACTCATTGGAAAAGACCCTGATGCTGGGAGGGATTGGGGGCAGGAGAAGAAGGGGATGACAGAGGATGAGATGGCTGGATAGCATCCCCGAGCATCTCCGACTTGATGGGCGTGAGTTTGAGTAAACTCCGGGGGTTTGTGATGGACAGGGAGGCCTGGCGTGCTGCGATTCGTGGGGTCGCAAAGAGTCAGACACGACTGAGCAACTGAACTGAACTGAACTGATGCATTAAATTATGGGCTTCCCAGGCGGCACTACTGGTAAAGAACTTACCTGCCACAGAAGGAAACTTCAGAGGCGAAAGTTTGATCACTGGGTCGAGAAGATCCCATGGAGGAGGGCATGGCAACTCACTCCAGTATTCTTGCCTAGAGAATCCCATGGACAGAGGAGCCTTGCAGGCTACAGTCCATAGCATCACAAAAAGTTGGACATAACTGAAGCGATGGAGCATGCATGCATACATTAAATTATATCACGTATTCTTTTACATCTGACTACTCTAGCTTAACATTTTTTAAGTGTTTATATTCCTGTAGTTCAATAATCATCATTGCTGAATAACATTCCATTGCATTAATGTACATGATAAGGATTTATGCTTTCTGTTGGTAATGGCCAATTCTGTTTACTATGAAATAAGTCCTGATAGAAATTGATCAAAATTAATGAATTTTAGTGTATATATAGAAGAATTTCTATAGGATATATTTAGAAATGGATTTTAAGATCATTGGGTATGAATAGGTTCAAAATTAGAAGGAATTTATACTTTTTTATTTCTCTATTCCAGACTACTTGTACCAATTAAATATTAGATGGTAATAAACTCAATAATTTCCATGAAATCAATCCCTTCATGTAAACTTGACAGTTATTATCATGTAAATCTCTATGTTTTTCCCCCCTGAAACTTTGAAGAATATTTGCAGACATCATTATACTTTACCATGAATATATATCTTCAAAGAACATGAATATCCTCCTATACAGCTAAAGTATCCCTATCACACACTTAATACAATTAATAATATTTCCAAAATAAGAATATCAGTTTATATTCAAATCACCCCAAACATTTTACAAATGTACATTTTAAAGTTTTTGATTCAGAGTACTATCAAAGTATTGACATTCAATTTTTGCCTTCATATTGAAGGATATTTCACTCTATAGAATTTTGAGCTGAAAATTTAGTTTTTCTTTAGGTACTTAAAGATACCATTCCACTGTCTTCTGGTTACCATAGTTTATGGTGATGAATAGTAATTTGTATTGTTGGTGCCTCTTTGGTATGTGTCATCCTCTGTTTTCAAGATTATCCTTTTGTCTCTATTTTCCAGCAATATAACTATAATGTGCATAGGTTGGATACTATTTTATTTTATCCATTTTGGAGTCACTGAGATTTTTGAATCTGTAAATTACAGCCTTCACAAAATTTGGGAAATTATTGGTCATTATTTCTTCAAATATTGTTTTGTACCATTCCCTCTTCTCTTCTTGGACTCCAAATTCCACAAAGTTTACAGTTCTTAATATTGTCCCTCATTTCTCTATACATTTATTTAGTTTTAAAAAAATATCTGTGCTTCTTTTCTACATATCAGATGATTTCCCTAGATCTATCTTCAAGTTCAACATTTTTTCTATTATCTCCATTCAGTTTTTGAGCTTATCTTGTGAATTTTTTATTTCAATTATTGTACATTTTAGAGCTAAGTATTTCATTGGTTTTGTTTATAATTTCTATCTTTCTGGTTAGTTTTTCAATTGTTGCATTCAGTCTGAGAATATTTTTTCTTACCTTAGTTAGTATGGTATATTAACCACTTATCCCTCTCTGACAATTACCACATCTGAATCATCTTGGACTTGGTTTTATTTTCCCAATAAAATTTGACATATTTTCTTGTTTTATTTTTTATATGTTGAGTAATTTATCTTAAATTTTAGTAATTAATTAAGATTAATTTTAGCTTTCTATAAATTTTAAATACTTTGGTAGCAACTCTGGATTCTGATATTGTCATCTGAAGGGTGTTAATATTTTGTTTCAGTGGGCATTCATCTTGGAAGGATGGCAAACATTTATTTGAGATTAAAAATCAAATCCTAATCTTATATTGTTTATTGTTAGTGAGCTGCTTGGAGTTTAACCTGACCATGCATGTTTCAAGGGTTAGGCCAATATTTGATTTTATGTGTAGAAATTACTCTGCCCTCTAGTTTGCTCCCTTTAAAACTTTGCTCTCTGGCTTTTCAGGCCAGAAAGACTAAATTTTTTCTGTCAGTTCACCTACTCCATATAGAACTGACTGCAAACTTTCTCTCAGATTAAAAGTCATAAAAATATGGGCATGGATAAAGTCATTCCACGCCCATTCCTTTGAATTGGTTTTCTATCATTAAATATCATTTCATCACAAATTTAGTGACTTAAGCAAGAGACAGTTATTATATCACAGTTGGGTCAATAGTCTGGACATGTCTTCTATTCAAGGTCTCACAAATCTAAAACTTAGTTATCAGCCAAGAAATATTTTCTTCTGGAGCGTGGAGTCTTCTTCTTCTATCACTTGAGTTATTAGCCAAATTTAGTTTCTAGCAGTTGTAAGAGTGAAGACCTCATTTACTCAACTAAGTCCTGAGGTACATATTTGGACAGTTTTAATATTTTACAAATCCAAAATTTTTTTTCTTTTTTAAAAAATTGAAGTATATTGGGCTTATATTATTGTGTTTATTTCAGGCAAACTATATAGGAATTATTTCAGTTGGTAAAGAATCTGCCTGCAACACAGGAGATATGGGTTCGATCCCTGGGTCAGGAAGATGAAGATCCCCTGGAGAAGGAGATAGCAATCCACCGCAGTATTCTTGCCTGGAGAATCCCATGGGCAGAGGAGCCTGGCGGTCCATGAGCTTGCAAGTCACACATGACTTAGTGACTAAACCACAGCCACCACACAGTGATTCAATATTTTTCTAAATTATACTCCATACAAAGTTACTATAAATTTTGCTGATATTCCTTGTACTGTATATAACATATTGTGACATTTATTTTATATACAGTAATTACAAATTACTCTTAACATCCTACCTCTATCTTGTCTTTCCCCCCTTCCCTCTCCCTATGGTAACCATTAATTTGTTCTTTTTGTATATGAATCTGTTTCTATTTTGTTATTAGTTCATTCATTAGTTTTATGAATTCATTCATTAGTTTTACTTTAAACATTCCATATATAGTGATAACATACAGCATTTGTTTTCTCTATCTAACTTTTTCAGTAAATATAACACCCTCTGGGTCCATCCATGTTATTGAAAATGGCAGAATTTCTTTCTCTTTTTATGGGTGAATTTTGTAATATATATATATGCACACATACCATGTCTTCTTTACTGTTTCATGTGTGGGTTCAATGGCTTGGACAGTATAAATAATGCTGTCATAAATACTGGGGTGCATATATCTTTTGAAATTAGTATTTTCATTTTCCTTGGGTATATACTCGAGTGGTTTGTTTCACTTAGGTTTATTTCTATAGGAAACTTTTTTTTTCCAAAACTACCTTTTAAAATCAAGAACTTTTTTAAAGTTGAGTGGATATTTGAAGGACTCAACTTCTTTTGACGAATTTGAGCTATGATGACTAGAACACCCACATAGTATAAAAGACATCATACTACTGTTTTAATCTTGACATATTTACTAATTTGTTTTAATAGTTTGGATTTTCTCTTTAAACTTTGCTGTTAAAACTGACTCACCCATCTCTTAAACATTTATTTATTATATAAGAAGAAATCAAAATAACTGGATTTTCCATAAATAAAAAGGTAATATCTTCAAAGTTAATTGTGAAGAAATTTATAAAAACAGCTCTTAAAATACTGAGATATTTTACATATTGAAGGGAATTCAGATTAGTTTTTCTGATAAAAGTGCATCAGATAACCAGAGCCATCTGATGCCCTTTCTTCTCCACTTTAGTCTTAATAGCATTATCATAATTTTGTTTGAAACAAAAATGACTTGAGCCAAAGTGCTACATTCTATGCAGGCTGTCTTGCAGCTTTGTCATATAAATAAGTTTTTACCTGAAACACACAGATGATGATTGGAGCTTGAGCTATACTGTGGTTTAGTATGGAACCTATGTACCATAATGGCACAGGAAAAAATAAAACTTTTACTGTCTATATAAAGTAAAAGGACAGTGTAGCCATTATACACTATATATACACAAAATACATATATATTGTATTTGTAGACAAAATATATATATTGTATACATTGTACATATATATTATATATAGTATATATAGACAAAATACCTACATATATATTCTATAGATGGACAAAATGCATTCTATTTTGTTAATCAACTTTTTTGAGACTTTAGTTCTATGATACAAATATATGCTACTAGCCAATAAATGCAATTTATGTCAAACACTGAAAACATTGTAATGATGAACTTTAGAATTAAAAATAGTCTAAAATTAAACAGAAATTAATTTAAATGGTTCAGGATTTGACCAGATCCAAGACTTAAATATAAAATAGATTTTAGCTGTCCAGTTTACCTAGCAACACTATTGATTAGACTGTCTTTCCTTCATTTTATATTCTTGCCACCTTTGTCATAAATTAGTTGACCATAAATGTGTGGACTTATTTCTAGGTTTTTTATCCTGTTCCATTGATCTGTATGTCTGTTTTTGTGCCTATACAATACTGTTTTGTCTACTGTAGCTTTATAGTATAATCTGAAGACAGGATTTTGATGATTTCAGCTCCATTCTTTTATCTCTAGGTTGTTTTGGCTATTTGGTTTTTTCATAAAAATTATAAGATATTTTGTTCTAGTTCTGTGAAAAGTGGCCTTGGTAATTTGATAGAGGTTGCAGTGAATTGGTAGATTGCTTATTTTAACAATATTGATTCTTCTAATCCATTAACATAATCTATCTTTCCATCTGTTTGTGTCATCTTCTTTAACTTTCATCAACATTTTATAGTTTTCAGAGTATAGGTCTTTTGTATCAAATTATATAATGAATGTAGAACATTCTGTAACACCATATACACAGAAAACTCAAAATGAATTAAATATCTAAATGTAAGACTGACTACTACAAAACTTCTAGAGGAAAACACAGGCAAAACACACTTTGACATAAATCATAGCAATATTATTCTTGTTTCTGTCTCCTAGATTAATGGAAATCAAAACAAAAATGTGAGCTGTTGAGGCATTTTTTTTTTCTTCCCAGTTCCCAAGTTATGGGTTCAAGCCAAAACTAAAATGGTACTTGGGAAAAATCTTAAAAAAAAAAAAAAAAAGAAAGATAGAAACAGTATTGAGCCTCAGAGAATAACTTTATTATAATATGTTTTCCTCAATTTCTATAACATGTACTCACCACCATTTTATCTCAGCAAGCATGATTCTAAACAGGTTTTATCAAAATAAGTTTGAACCTGAAAGCAAAGCAATTATGATTAAAAACATTCAATTTATAATAGCACTGTAATTTAAGTATCTTGAGACAGTAGCAATCACCATATTTGAGAAATGACTTTTCCTGAACATAAAAAAGAAAAAAGAAAAAAACTAGTATTTAGCTTCTTGTCATTTGAGTCTAATTATTTCCCTTGGCTAGAATTTATAATGATTTTTTTTTTCTGAGCACTAATAATTAATTCAATTATCTCCCCACACATTTACAGAAATCCCAGCATCCCAAAGCCAGGTTTACCTGTCAAGTGTATTCAAAATGTATACTTTAAAACAGAGTTACTAATAGCTACAAAAAAGGCCCCTTAAGCCCAACTCATAGCCAGTACAATCAATACTAAATTAGATAAACTTTTAAAGTTATGTTTTTTTCTGAACCCTGCCCCTTTTAATTTTTTTCCAATGATATGGTCTGTTACTGCACTTCTCTAAATTTTAACATCTATGAACCCAATCCCAAGACACACTTCTAAATCTTTTATCCTCAGATTTTCTGTGTTGTGAAATCTCTATCCTGTTAAAAGTTCATAGAGATCTCTTCTATTTTTTTTTTTTTCTTTCTTTCAGAACAGATCCTTTGTGAAAGTTGTAAAAGTGCCAGGACATTTTCTTGCTGCCCGCTTGCTTCTCCACTATACCTCAGATTTCACAGTCTGAGGAATATTGGCCCTGAACCTGTGAAGCAGAGGCGTTAGCTGCTCAGACATTTCCGACACTCTGCAACCCCTGGACTATAGCCCCCCAGGCTCCTCTGTCCATGGAATTCTCCAGGCAAGAATACTGGAGTGGGTTGCCATTCCCTGCTCTGTACCAGCTGAGCTACGAGGAAAGCCCCCATGGTAAATTAGTAGGTCTTAAATGATAAATCCATTCAAACATTTTACTCTCCATAAGGCGTTGAGTCTCCTCCTCTACATTAAACTGTGAGAGATTGGGTATTTCCATGTCACGCACAGTGACCTTTCGATCCAAGTTTCAACTAACCAAACAAGCAAACTGTTGTCGACATTCCTAACTCCCTTTCCAGCTGCAACGTTAAATGCAGAGTCTCTGTTTAGTGGCTCCATATCAATAAATTCAGCCAGATCCATCTTTATGTTCCTCCCATCATTATCCCATACACTTAATAAATCCACTCCCAACATATTCTCTGGATTTCTGTCTGTATAAATTTGAAAACTCAAGTAGTTCTTTTGAAGTGTAACATATTCCTTATGGATCATCTTTTATTTCTGATCTTTAGAGGCCTACTCTGGCATACCTGGTGGCTCAGGTGCTAAAAAAAAAATAAAAATAAAAAAAATCCCTGCAATGCAGAAGACTCAGGTTCAATCCCTGAGTTGGGAAGATCCCCTGGAATAAGGCATGGCAACCACTCCAGTATTCTTACTTGGAAAATTCTATAGGCAGAGGAGCCTGGCAGGCTACAGTAGTCCATAAGGTCACAAAGAGTCAGACAGGACTGAAGCAACATAGCATGCATGCACACTGACTTGAATGGAATTATAGATACATAAATAAAAAGCAGAGGAATCGGGTGGAGAGGGAGGTGGGAGGGGGGATCGGGATTGGGAATACATGTAAATCCATGGCTGATTCATATCAATGTATGACAAAACCCACTGGAAAAAAAAATAATAATAATAATAAAAAAAAATGTTAAAAAAAAAAAGAAGAGGTCAGGGGTGGGTCCTGAGAAAAATCAACATAGTATTAGCAAGCAATGGACTGGTCAAATTGGAAAAGGACTACGTGAGGGTTGAATATTGTTACACTGCTTATTTAACTTACAAGCAGTGTTCAGTTCAGTTCACTTCAACCACTCAATTGTGTTGACTCTGCAAACCCATGAAATGAAGCATGCTTCCTATCACACCAATTCTGCTGCTCAAACTCATTCCTATTGAGTCAGTGATGCCATCAAATCATCTTATCTTCTGTTTCCCCTTTCCTCTGCCTTCAATCTTTCCCAGCTCAAGGGTCTTTTCCAATGAGTCAGTTCTTCCCATCAAAGTGGCCAACGTATTGGAGCTTCAGCTTCAGCATCAGTCCTTACAATGAATATCCAGGTCTGATTTCCTTTAGGATTGACTGGTATGATCTCTTGCAGTCCAAAAGGACTCTCAAAAGTCTTTCCAACACACCGTTCAAAAGCATCAATTCTTCACTGCTCAGCTTTCTTTATGGTGCAGCATTCACATCTATACATGACTACTGGAAAAAAATATATTTTGTGACTAGATGGAGCTTTGTTGGCAAAGTAATGTCTCTGCTTTTTAGTATGCTGACTAGGTTTGTCATAGCTTTTCTTTCAAGGAGTTTGTGTCTTTTGATTTGATGGCTGTAGTCACCATCTGCAGGGATTTTGGAGCCCAAGAAAATAAAGGCTGTTACTTTTCCCATTGTTTTCCCATCTATTTGCCATGAAGAGATGGGACCAGATGCCATGTCTTTGTTTTTTGAATTTTTTGAGTTTTTTAGAGTTTTAAGCCAGCTTTTTCACTCTCCTCTTTCACTTTCATCAAGAAACTCTTGAGTTCCTCTTCACTTTCTGCCATAAGGGTGGTGTCATCTGCATATACAAGGTTATTGATATTTCTCCTGGCAATCTTGATTCTAGCTTTTGCTTCATCCAACACTGGCATTTCACATGATGTGTTTTGCATATAATTTAAATAAGTAAGGTGACAATATATAGTCTTGACATACTCCTTTCTCAATTTGCAGCTAGTTCATTTTTCCATGTGAAGTTCAATCTGCATGCAGTGTACATCATGTGATATGCAGGGCTGGATGAAGCACAAGCTGAAATCAAGATTGCCTGGGGAAACATCAATAACCTCAGATATGCAGATGTCACCACCCTCATGACAGAAAATGAAGAGGAACTAAAGAGCCCCTTGATGAAGGTGAAAAAAACAGAGAAAAACCTGGCATAAAACTCAGCATTCAAAAAATGAAGACCGTGGAATCCAGTCCCATCACTTCATGGCAAATTGATGGGGAAATAATGGAACCAGTGATAGATTTTATTTTCTTGGGCTCCAAAATCACTGCAGTGACTGCAGTCATGAAAATAAAAGACACTTGTTTCTTGGGAGAAAGACTATGAGAAACCTAGACAGCATATTAAAAAGCAGAACATGAAAGTATTAGTTGCTCAGTCATGTCTGAATCTTTGCAACCCCATGGACTGTAGCCTGCTAGGCTCCTCTGTCCATGGGGATTCTCCAGGCAAGAATATTGGAGTCGGTTGCCATTCCCTTCTCCAGAGGATATTCCTGACCCAGGGATCGAGCTCAGGTCTCCTGCATTGCAGACATTCTTTGCCATTTGAGCCACCCAGGAGGCTTTGCCAACAAAGATCTGTATAGTCAAAGCTATGGTTTTTCCACTAGTCATATATAGATGCGAGAGTTGGACTATAAAGAAGGCTGAGTGCCTAAGAAATGATGCTTTCAAACTGTGGTGTTGGAAAAGACTCTTGAGAGTCCCTTGGATAGCAAGAAGATCAACTAGTCAATTCTAAAGAAAGTCAACCCTGAATGTTAATTGGAAGGACAGATGCTGAAGCTGAAGCTCCAATACTTTGACCAGCTGATGAGAAAAGCCAACCAGTTGGAAAAGACCCTGATACTGGAAAAAATTGAGGGCAGAAGGAGAAGGGGATGACACAGGATGAGATGGATGGCATCATTGACTGAATGGACATGAGTTTGAGCAAGCTCCAGGAGATGGTGAAGGACACGGAAGCCTGGTGTTCTGCAATTCATGGGGTCACAAAGAGTTGGACATGACTGAGGGAATGAACTCAGCTGAACTTGCAAAGAAATAGCCTCAGGGAACCTTGTTTAGCAAAGATACAACCTAAAGCAATGCAGGATCAATCTCAGATGAGAGAACGGGAGCTACTTCTACTGGAGATGGAGAGTCTTCTTGTAATAGGGAGTAGCAAAAGATTATCTGAATTTTGGGCCGCAGTGTCTGAGCTTTGTCAGGATATTTCCACATGTCCCATTCCAAATTTTAGGATTCATTTTTTTTTTTTCCCAATTAATGCCCTCACTTTAACAGTAGACACTCCTTGAAACTGTGAATTCAATTTACATTGTAATTCTACCACTGACAGGATGAGATTCTGGTTTTGGTTTTCATTCATGTCAGTCCTTTTTTTTTTTTTTTTTTTTCATTTATTTTTATTAGTTGGAGGCTAATTACTTTACAATATTGTAGTGGTTTTTGTCATACATTGACATGAATCAGCCATGGATTTACATGTGTTCCCCATCCCGATCCCCCCTCCCACCTCCCTCTCTACCCAATCCCTCTGGGTCTTCCCAGTGCACCAGGCCCAACCACTTGTCTCATGCATCCAACCTGGGCTGGTGATCTGTTTCATGTCAGTCCTGAGGCTCCAAGGAAATAAAATCTCTTTGTGTGTGTGTGTGTGTGTGTGTGTGTTTGTGCATGCTCAATCATGGCCGATTCTTTGGGACCCTATGGGCTATAGCCAGCTAGGCTTTTTTGCCCATGGAATTTTCCAGGCAAAACTCTGGAGTAGGTTGCCATTTCCTACTCCAGGGGATCTTCCCAACCCAGGGACTGAACCCACATCTCCCTATGTCTCCTGCATCAGCAGCTGGATAGGGTGGATATAAAATCTTTCAGGTCATGAATAAGGTATTTCAGCTAGAAATTAGAATTCCTGAGCTCATTTTTTTTCTCCTTCCATTTCATGACAGGAGCAACCAGTCAATATCATTATACTCTTTAGTTTGACTAAAGTATCTCAAAGTTTTATATGCATGATCATCCATATCCTTGCTTCCTGTAAGTGTTGGATTAAGAGTATCCAATGATAATATCTGGTATATCTTACTACCAGATAAAGTCTTGGACTATTAGATTTTTTTCTTAACTTAGAGTATTTAGTGTCTTTAAGCTAATGAAATTAGACAGTCAATTTCAGATCTCTAGAGTCAAATCAGATGATTCATTAGTACTATTCTGTTCCTATAGAATCAATCTTGGTATCAAAATTTGTATTGATCAGTGTTCTCAGAGAAACACACCAATAACACACATGTAGACTTGTAGGTATATAAAAATATAGATATATAGGAAGGTAGGTAGGTAAATAGATAGATAATAAGGTATTGGCGGATGTGGTTATGAAGGCTGGTATGTCCAAAGTTTAGAGTGTGGGTGAGTAGGCTGAAGATCAGGGCTGCTGGTGGTGTATTTCCAGTATGAAAGCCAGTACTCACAGAAACAGGAATGTCAATGGGGTAGCTCTATTTTGAAAGCACTCTGCTATAGAGATTCTTCTTCCTTAGAGGAGACTAGATTTTTATTCTATTCAGTCCTTCATCTGTGGATGAAGGCCACTCACATATCTGAGGACAATCTGCTTACTAAAAAATTATTGGTTTAAATATTAATTTAATCCTCCAGATTGACATATAGAATTAACCATCACAGATGTAATAGCCACTTTATATATCTCACACTCACTTCATCTTCCCAATTTAGTCTCTGTATTTGTTGCCTCAAGTATGTGGTCTCCTTGGACTCACTTATAATTTACACCAATCTTTGTGAAAATGTGTTTCTATGAAATTTCATCCCTTTGTATAATTTTATATATTTTTTTATTCTTTGTGAATTTATTAATGTTGTTGATCACCTACAGACATTTTTGTTTTCATTTTCCAGTAATGTTATGAATTTATTTGTAAAAAGTCTGTCCTGATAGTCCAAGAGGAAATACGTATTTAACCTCAATCATTATCCTGATACACTCGTTTATTTCTTGAAATGTTCTATCTTTTAGAATTACTTGATATTTTGCTTTCTAGTTTTTGGTTCTACAGCTCTGACATGTTGTTTTCTAACTACTTGGATTCTTTTTCTTTTCCCCAGAGTCCTTTTCTTGCTGCATTATTCTTTTTATTTAACAATTTTTCTTAAAGGAGGTTGAGGTAGAGTATTGGAAGAACTGCAAAAAGTATTGCAAAGTATAGCAATCTCAAAACAATAGAATGATCTCTATTTGTTTCCAAGGCAAACTATTCAATATCACAGTAATCCAGGTCTATGCCCCGACCAGTAATGCTGAAGAAGCCGAAGTTGAACGATTCTATGAAGACCCACAAGACCTTCTAGAACTATCACCCAAAAAAGATGTCCTTTTCATTATAGGGGACTGGAATGCAAAAGTAGGAAGTCAAGAAACACCTGGAGTAGCAGGCAAATTTGACCTTGCTTTACAGAATGAAGCAGGACAAAGGTGAATAAAGTTTTGCCAAGAGAACTCACTGACATAGCAAACACCCTCTTCCAACAACACAAGAGAAAACTCTACACATGGACACCACCAGATGGCCAATAGTGAAATCAGATTGATTATATTCCTTGCAGCCAAAGATGGAGAAGCTCTATACAGTCAGCAAAAACAAGACCAGGAGCTGACTGTGGCTCAGATCATGAACTCCTTATTGCCAAATTCAGACTGAAATTGAAGAAAAAAGGGAAAACCACTATACCATTCAAGTATAACCTAAATCAAATCCATTACAATTATACAGTGGAAGTGAGAAATACATTCAAGGGATTAGATCTGATAAACAGAGCCCTGGAGAGCTATGGACGGAGGTATGGGAGATTCTACAGGAGGCTGGTATCAAGACCAACCCCAAGAAAAATAAATGCAAATTGGCAAAATGGTTGTTTGAGGAGGCCTTACAAAGAGCTGTGAAGAGAAGGGAAGCAAAAGGCAACGGAGAAAAGGAAAGACATGCCCATTTGAATGCAGAATTTCAAAAAAATAGCAAGGAGAGATAAGAAACCCTTCCTCAGTGATCAAGAGGAGAACAATAGGATGGGAAAGACTAGAGATCTTTTCCAAAAAATTAGAGTTAGCAAGGGTACATGCCATACAAAGATGGGCACAATAAAGGACAGAAATGGTATGGACCTAACAGAAGAAGAAGATATTAAGAAGAGGTGGCAACAATACATAGAAGAACTATACAAAAAAATCTTGATGACCCAAATAATCACGATGGTGTGATCACTAACCTAGAGCCAGACATCCTGTAATGGAAAGTCAAGTGGACCTTAGGAAGAATTGGTACAAACAAAGCTAGTGGAGGTGATGGGATTTCAGTTGAGCTATTTCAAATCTTGAAAGATGATGCTGTGAAAGTGCTGCACTCAATATGCCAGCAAATTTGGAAAGCTCAGCAGTGGCCATGGGACTGGAAAAGGTCAGTTTTCATTTCAATCCCAATGAAAGGCAATGCCAAAGAATGCTCAAACTACCACACAATTGTACTCATCTCACATGCTCATAAAGTAATGCTCAAAATTCTCCAAGCCAGGTTTCAATAGTACCTGAACTGTGAGCTTCCTGATGCTCAAGCTGAATTTCGAAAAGGCAGAGGAACCAGAGATCAAATTGCCAACATCCTCTGGATCATCAAAAAAGCAAGAGAGTTCCCAGGAAAACATCTGCTTCTGCTTTATTGACTATGCCAAAGCCTTTGACTGTGTGGATCACAACAAACTGGAAAATTCTTAATGAGATGGGAATACCAGACAACCTGACCTGCCTTTTGAGAAACCTGTATGCAGGTCAGGAAGGAACAGTTAAAACTGGACATGGAACAACAGACTTGTTCCAAATCAGGAGTGGAGTACATCAAGGCTGTATATTGTCATCATGCTTCTTTAACTTATATGCAAGAGTACATCATGAGAAATGCTAGACTGGATGAAGCAAAAGGTGGAATCAAGGTTTCCCTGAGAACTATCAATAACCTCAGATATGCAGGTGCCACTACCGTTACGGCAGAAAGTGAAGAAGAACTAAAGAGTTTCTTGATGAAAGTTAAAGAGGAGAGTAAAAAAAGTTGGCTTAAAACTCAACATTCAAAAAACTGAGATCATGGCATCTGGTCCCATCATTTCATGACAAATAGATGGGGAAACAGTAGAAAGAGGGACAGACTTTATTTTGGGGGGCTCCAAGTCACTACAGATGGTGACTGAAGCCATGAAAATAAAAGACACTTGGTCCTTGGAAGAAAAGCAATGACAAAACTTGACAGTGTATTAAAAAGTTGAGACTACTTTTCCAACTAAGGTCCATCTAGTCAAAGCTATGTTTTTTCCAGTAGTCATGTATGGATGTGATAGTTGAACTGTAAAGAAAACTGAACGCTGAAAAATTGATGCTTTTGAACTGTGGTGTTGGAGAAGACTCTTGAGAGCACCGTGGACTGCAAGGAGATCCAACCAGTCCATCCTAAAGGAACTCAGTCCTGAATGTTCATTGGAAGGACTGATGGTGAAGCTTAAACTCCATTACTTTGGCCACCTGATGCAAAGAGCTGATTCATTTGAAAAGACCCTGATTCAGGGAAGGATTGAGGCCAGAAGGAGAAGGGGATGAAAGAGAACGATATGGTTGGATGGCATCACCAACTCAATGGACATAAGTTTGAGTATACTCCAGGAGTTGGCTACAGACAGGGAGGCCTGGTGTGCTGCAGTCCATGGGGTTGCAAAGAGTCAGACACGACTGAGCAACTGAACTGAACTGAACTGAGCTGAAAGTATTGTATCTTTAAATAACTACCTAAGAGTTTGTCCAGAGGTTATCTGTCATTTGCTTCAGAACATGGGCTATTTTCCAATTTCTTTTTTCTTTTCTATCTTAAAAGTGATTGAATAACTAGAATGTCAGTAGCCTTCAAATCCATAGAGCTAGCTTAGCCCAGGATTTCATGTTATCAACAATACTCACTCTATTTTCTGGGTAGTATGACTAAGGTTACTAATATTGGGGAAGAGAAATATTTTCACAGTTCAGTTTTTCTGCAGTTATGGCATACAATAATGGAGAATATTGTGTGTGCATGTAATTGTGTATGTTGCTGAGTGTACTGGAAATGTTTTACCTGTTCACAATGGGAATGACATAGTATGTTCTGCCCAAATAAGGCCTTGACTTATCTACTCTCTTATAGGAATATTTCTTCTGTCTCTCACTTTCTCTATTCATTGCATGTGTGTTTGCTAACAGGATTTACAGCTAGAAAGTTGACTTGGAAGTTGCCTCACTACAAAATCAAACTTTGTAAGGCCTCATGTCCTCAGTTAAATATTATACTTTCACTTGACTATTTGTTCTTCTGTACCAGGCTAAGCATGGTAGATAATTTACATCTTGAAAGTCAATTCTCATTGTTTCACAGTAATTGCCTGGAGTGATACATTAAAAGGGGTTCTAAGTTCAAATGTGTGCTCTTTTGGAAATAATGCAATCAGTTAGCAATATTAGGTATGGGTAATAAGGGGAACAAATATTACATCTGGTACAGATTTTTCACCAAATTCCCTGAAAATGTCAAATGTTTTGACACATATTTATCTGGCACATTTTTTGTTGATCTCTTCCAGTGAAAATTATGAATCTAAATCTATTCAAAAGTACTTACCAAGTAGTCTCTTATGTTTTATTTATGTAATTTATAAAATGCTTTGTCTCAATTTTCGTTTTCAAGAATACAAAACCAATATGGTTTCTCTCTTATTACACTCTACATTTGAAATTTGTAGACAGTAGTTAAGATATATTTTCTGATAGACTTCAGTAAAAGAGTATCTGCATTGAGAGTAAAAAAAAAAAAATAGACAATGAAAATGAAGACATGTTCCTATCTTATAATATCCTGTACTAATTCTCAATTTTATTCCAGAAAGACAATGCACACTGACATATCCATCCTGATCTTACTTTGACCTTATTGATATTGCACTATATTAATAAAATTAAAGAAAATGTCTAGAGTTCTGCAAAATCACCAAAAAAATACAATGTCTTTGAGAAAAGAGAAGTTTCTGTAAATCACAGTGACTGAGGATAAAGGTGTTGACACATGCTTGTACCTGGTATACCAATACACAAATAAGAATTTGCATTGGTATACCAGTTTACTTAGTCATCATACTTACCAAATTCCAGAAATTTTAGATAAATTATTATAGTTTTACAAGTTTCCTCTAGTTTTGTCTACAACTCTCTAAACCCAGATGTATTTCATTTGAACATTTATTAAATTTATAATCTGTGTCAATCTAAAAGTTACATGTGGAGTTGCTTCAATACATGTTTAGTTATATAATTTAGTTTCATTTTCCTGATCAGAGCCAAAGTGTCTCAGGGATATTTTAATTAGGTATTTATGAATAGCTGTCAATTTTTAACTAAGTCTTTCTAGGACATTTTCAGATGACCAGATGTCATCAGCATTGGTTCAATTTTATTTCAATCAATTTTATAGTTGATCACTGTTAACCAAAGGATATTGGGTAATAAATTTGGTAGAAAATATGCCTACTCATAACAGTGCTTATTTGCACTGGCCAAGCATCTCCTTTCCTGAATTAAGTCACTTGGGAAATAAAATAACTAGAGGGCTCCCTGATATAAATGGATTCTACATGAAAATATTATTTTAATTTTGTTTCCTGTGGAGTGACTCTTTATTATAAGTATAAGCAAGTCATACAGACTAGAATGTTTCTTTATGCAGGCTGGTATATACACTTACCAATAGTTCCTTGACAGTGACAAACCTAATTTGCAGTCCAAGTTGTTCAACACTATTATTTGAGAAACTTTAGTTTCTCATTGTTCATCCTGCCACAGTTTTTTTAAGATACTATAATTCTCAATATGCAGGTTATTTTTATTGAGGGGAAAAGATCAACAAGCTGAATCTCAACTGTCATTTGCTTCTGCTCCTTGTTCATATATTTCTAGAAATATATGCTTTATGCTCTGTTATTTGCCAGTTAAATTTGAACAAGAAAATTTAGTTTGTATCAGTGAAATGTATATTGAACAGTAAGAAAGTTTTAAAAGTTCTGAGATGGAATCATACTACAAATAAAAATTTTATAAAAGTTTTATATGCTTTTTTCATTATATGGAAATCAATATAAGTTACATTTTATTTAGTTGTGGTTGAAAAAAAGCAAATGATTTATTTTAAAGATGCAAAATGTGATGTCCTAAATTATTTATATGGAGAGATTGCTACTTAAAAAAAAAAATTAACCATTTTACTTTCTACAAAAGAATTTTTTTTTCTTGAAAAAGAAAAAAAATGCCATTACCTATTTTTTTAACCTATGTTTAAGATCATAACAATAGTTAAAATTCATAAAAATCAAAGTTGGCAACATTTTTTTCATGATTTCAATATAATTTATCATATTTTTTACATTTTAAAAGAAGAAAAATATTAATAAATATATAAAGCTTTATCTCTTAGGGTTATGATACAGAAAGACCATTATGTTTTCTCAACAATATACATTATTAGTAGACTTTTGATTTTCTAAATTTTGACAGCAAATTTCAGAGTCCCTCCTTATTTTGACTGATCTTTTATATTTCTTTTCTAAATGTTTCTTTATATTTTAAGAGATATTTAAGTGATTGAGCACACATATAGCAGATCACTCAGTGTTGGTGACAACTTTGTCAAAATGCATGAAACAACTTTGCAACAATGACTCTGGGATCTCCTGGACTGTAGCCTACCAGGCTCCTCCATCTAAGGCATTTTCCAGGCAAAAGTACTGGAGTGGATTGCCATTTCCTTCTCCAGGGCATCTTCCCAATGTGGAGATCAAACCCGTGTCTTTCGCATGGCAGGTAGATGCTTTATGCTCTGAGCCACTAGGGAAGCCCATAAAACAACTTAGAAGTGAATTATTTGATAAAAACAAAAGGATGACAAGTACTATGTATTTCCCAACATAGTATATGAAAAGTAATCATTTTTTATTAATTCTTTAGAAACATAAATTGAATGTATATACATTAAGTTATATTAATAGACCTGGAATTAATTAATGGACTTGAAATGTTAGGTCCATGAATCAAAGCAAATTGAAAGTGGTCAAACAGGAGATGGCAAGAGTGAACGTCAACATTCTAGGAATCAGCAAACTAAAATGGACTGGAATGGGTGAATTTAACTCAGATGACCGTTATATCTACTTCTGTGGGCAGGAATCCATTAGAAGAAATGGAATAACCATCATAGTCAACAAAAGATTCCAAAATGCAGTACTTGGATGCAATCTCTGAAATGACAGAATGATCTCTGTTCATTTCCAAGGCAAACCATTCAATATCACAGTAACCCAAGTCTCTGCCTCAACTGATAATGCTGACAAAGCTGAAGTTGAACTGTTCTATGAAGACCTACAAGACCTTCTAGAACTAATACCCAAAAAAGATGTCCCTTTCATTATAGGGGACTGGAATGCAAAAGTAGGAAGTTAAGAAACACCTGGAGTAGCAGGAAAATTTGGCCTTGGAGTACAGAATGAAGCAGGCAAAGGCTAATAGAGTTTTGCCAAGAGAACGCACAGGTCATAGTAAACACTCTCTTCCAACAACACAAGAGAAGACTCTACACATGGACATCACCAGATGGAAAACACCAAAATCAAACTGATTTTATTCTTTGCAGCCAAAGATGTAGAAGCTCTATACAGTCAGCAAAAACAAGACCGGGAGCTGACTGTGGTTCAGATCATGAACACCTCATTGCCAAATTCAGACGCAAATTGCAGAAAGTGGGGAAACCACTAGACCATTCAGGTATGATGTAAATCAAATCCCTTATGATTATACAGTGGAAGTGAGAAATAGATTTAAGGGACTAGATCTGATAGGCAGAGTGCCTGATGACCTATGGATGGAGGCTCGTGACATTGTACAGGAGACAGGGATCAAGACCATCCCTAAGAAAAAGAAATGCAAAAAAGCAAAATGGCTGTCTGAGGAGGCCTTACAAATAGCTGTGAAAAGAAGAGAAGTGAAAAGGAGAAAAGGAAAGATATACCCATCTGAATGCAGAGTTCCAGAGAATAGCCAGGAGAGATAAGAAAGCCTTCCTCAGTGATCAGTGCAAAGAAATAGAGGAAAACAACAGAATGGGAAAGACTAGAGATAACTTCAAGAAAATTAGAGATACCAAGGGAACATTTCATGCAAAGATGGGCTTGATAAAGGACAGAAATGGTATGGACATTAACAGAAGCAGAAGATATTAAGAAGAGGTAGCAATAATACACAGAAGAACTGTACAAAAAAGATTTTCATGACCCAGATGATCATGATGGTGTGATCACTCACCTAGAAACAGACATCCTGGAATGTGAAGTCAAGTGGGCCTTAGAAAGCATCACTATGAACAAAGCTAGTGGAGGTAATGGAATTCCAGTTAAGCTATTTCAAATCCTGAAAGATGATGCTGTGAAAGTGCTGCACTCAATATGGCAGCAAATTTGGAAAACTCAGCAGTGGCCACAGGACTGGGAAAGGTCAGTTTTCATTCCAATCTCAAAGAAAGGCAATGCCAAAGAATGCTTAAACTACTGCACAATTGCACTCATCTCACATGCCCATAAAGTAATGCTCAAAATTCTCCAAGCCAGGTTTAAGCAATACATGAACTGTGAACTTCCAGATGTTCAAGGTGGATTTTAAAAAGGCAGAGGAACCAGAGAATAAATTGCCAACATCCACTGGATCATCAAAAAATCAAAAGAGTCCCAGAAAAACATCTATTTCTGCTTTATTGACTATACCAAACCTTTTGACTGTGTGGATCACAATAAACTGTGGAAAGTTCTGAAAGAGATGGGCATACCAGACCACCTGACCTCCCTCTTGAGAAACCTGTATGCTGGTCAGGAAGCAAGAGTTAGAACTGGACATGGAACAACCAACTGGTTCCAAATAGGAAAACTAGTACGTCAAGGCTGTATATTGTCACCCTGCTATTTAACTTACATGCAGAGCACATCATGAGAAACACTGGGTTGGAAGAAGCACAGGCTGGAATCAGGATTGCCGGGAGAAATATCAATAACCTCAGATATGCAGATGACACCGCCCTTATGGCAGAAAGTGAAGAAGAACTAAAGAACTTCTTGATGAAAATGAAAGATGAGAGTGAAAATGTTGGCTCAAAGCTCAACATTCAGAAAAGTAAGATCATGGCATCTGGTCCCATCACTTCATGGGAAATAGATGGGGAAACAGTGGACACAGTGGCTGACTTTATTTTTTGGGGCTCCAAAATCACTGCAGATTGTGACTGCAGCCATAAAATTAAAAGATGCTTGCTCCTTAGAAGGAAAGTTATGACCAAACTAGACAGCATATTAAAAAGCAGAGACATTACTTTGCCAACAAAGGCCCATCTAGTCAAGGCTATGGTTTTTCCAGTGGTCATGTATGGATGTGAGAGTTGGACTGTGAAGAAAGCTGAGCGCTGAAAAACTGATGCTTTTGAACTGTGGTGTTGGAGAAGACTCTTGAGAGTCCCTTGGACTGCATGGAGATCCAACCAGTCCATCCTAAAGGAGATCAGTCCTGGGTGTTCATTGGAAGGACTGATGATGAAGCTGAAACTCCAATAATTTGGCCTCCTGATGTGAAAAACTGACTTATTTGAAAAGACCTTTATGCTGGGAAGGATTGAGGGCAGGAGGAGAAGGGGACGACGGAGGATGAGATGGCTGGATGGCATCACTGACTCGATGGACATGAGTTTGGGTGAGCTCAGGGAGTTGGTGGTGGACAGGGAGGCCTGGCGTGCTGCGGTTCATGGGGTCGCAAAGAGTTGGACATGACTGAGCGACTGAACTGAACTGAACATTAATTGAAACTGGAAGTAATTATGTTATTATAGTCAGCTGAGGTTTAGAAAGCAAAGACATTACTATGTATTCACAGAAAAACTGCAGTATTTTATACAGTCCAGTGTAGTATATGATAATAATATAATTGTAAACTCTTTTACATTTGAAAGCTTTTCATTTACATTACTCATCTTATATGAGCCCATCAATAATCTTTTCTGGAGAAGAGAAACACTACCCACTTCAGTATTCTAGCCTGGAGAATTTCATGAACTGTATAGTTGATGGGGTCACAAAGAGTCAGACATGACTGAGAGACTTTCACTCACTCATAATCTTTTAAATTTTTTTATTAAGGAATTTTTTGAATATACACAAAGGTAGGAAGTACATTTTAATAAACCTGCAAATAACTAATATCAACGTACTAGAATTATTGCTATTTTTTAAGCTTATAGTTTTAGTCTGTTTCCTTCTTTTACCTTCCCTTTTGATTAAAATATACTATTTTAGCATACATTTAAAATGCAAATTAATTAAAAATTTTCCTGCAAGAAAAAGCTGTTATATGAAACTCATTATGGGGCACTTGTATCAGAGGTCTCCATATGTTGAGATATATTCTGAATACATAATTTGTGGTCAAATAAAATAAATAGAATAGTTCAATAATTCAAATCAAATATTAAATCTATATTAAGTTGGGAAAGTATTCCCCTAACATTTGGCTAATTGCCTAGATGATGATGATGAAACAATGGTGAGTGGTATCCTTAAATTAACTCAATTTAAAACAATATAGTGGTCACTATGTGTGCTGTACTCTCTGAAACCTCATGGACTGTAGCCCACCAGGCTCCTCTGTCAATAAGAGTCGGTTGCCAAGCCCTCCTCCAGGGTATCTTCCTGGAGGAAGGAATAGAACCAGGGTCTCCTGCATTGCAGGTGGATTCTTTACCAGCTGAGCTACCAAGGAAGCTCCAGCAGTCACTATATTGCAGCCAAATTATTCAGAAAAATAACTGGAAATAATAGACCATTTTCTGGAAAGGATGTGTTTTATTTAGTCTGATAAGCTATATATGTTTGTTTTAAAAAGCTGATTGAAAGAAAACTCCTTAATTAATGCATCTTGTCATATTAGAAATGAAAAATCAAGGGAAAGAAGACCCATTTTCGATGCCTCTTCCTGCCTCATTCAGATGAATCTCTTTTACCTTGGAGTTAGAAGTCTCTTCTTTGAAGTATTTCTACATTCTGCCAAGTCTTTTGCTCTATTTTCAAAGTACACACAGTCTTTATTCTGCAGTGTCCTTTAGCCATTCTGAAATAAACATAACTTGAATTCATACAGTGCCTATCAGGCACACACCCCATGGCATGCCATGGATATTAATTAATAGAATCTCATGGGCCATATGGTGATATATATTGTCTAATTCAAAAGGACCTACTGTCTTTAAACAATAGTGACTTGTAGGAAATCTAGACTCTTAGCTGTATTATTTAGATTTTATTGGGTTTCAAATGGCAGACAGGCTAACCTAAAAACTTTAAAAAAAAATTGTTTTCTTCTCCTAAATTTACGTTATTGATATCAAAAGCTTTGACTTTCATACAGGCTACTCAGAGTCTTATGGAATTTTCTTATTTTTCAATACTATTGCCAAATATGAGTCATTCACTTTATGTTTTATATAGCTTCTTGAGATAAAGAAATATCATTTCAAAGTTAGCAAAAATCTTCCTTATTATTAGATACCACAAAAACTAAAATAAGATATATTTTCCAAATATAAATGCTTATCTTTGATAATTTTATATGATGTTATAGATAAACAACCAATCCTCTCTTGCCTTAATCACTCATGTGTATGTCAACATAGAGTATTTATCAAACCTCTATTCTTCATGTTCCAAAAGATTTTGAGAAAGAGGTTTTGCTTTAAGTTACAGTTCTAAAGATCGAAAAATCCTAATTCATCCCCATTTATGAAATGCATTTTTTGTTTGTTGGCATGGTCATTGATTCTTTCTTCCTCCTCAGAAGTGCTTTAAAAACAGAAAGAAAAATAGAATTTTTTTTTTTAAAGTTACAACTATTTGAAAGCCTGGAATGACATACCAAATTCCAAGATGGAGATAGTTACATGGTGGGAACTGCTTATCTTTTTAACTTTTCTGTTTTTCCCTTCAATAAACCTAATTTCCTTGATAATAATAGCTAACATTTAGTAAACAATGTGTTTGATATTTTGCTGAAATCCTTATACATTATCTCATCTCATTTTCACAGCAATCCTATGCAGTAGGATGTTTATTGATTAGGAATTAGAAGACAAGGAACTTTGCTTATGATTACAAAACAGACAAATAGGTGATAAGTACATAGATAGCTTGATAGGCAGATAGGCAATAGGATAATGGACTGTTAGGTGTTTGTTTTGTTTTCCATTTGTTTCTGTTTTCACTTCCCTGGCATTGCAAGACATGCAGCACCTCTAACCCTTGCCTACTACATATCAGAAGGACTTCCCCAGTCACTGTAAAGACCAGACCTTCTTGGCCTCATTAGATCCCAAAAAAGGAGCAAGACCAACTTCGTTAACTGTTGCCTCCGGAAAAGAATTCAAAACACTCTGAGGCTATTATTTCTGTCTTCTCTCCTCAATTTGCCCTTTTAGGGTTTGAATGGTATGTAGGGAAGTAAAAGAAAACTAATAACTAATCCTGAAGTAAATCTTTACTGGTAAACTTTAGTGGTTAAGAACCTGCCTGCCAATGCAGGAGATATTAGAGATGTAGGTTCGATCCCTGGGTGGGTAAGATCCCCTGGAGGAGGGCATGGCAACCCACTCCAGTATTCTTGCCTGGAGAATCCCATGGACAGAGGAGCCTGGGGGGCTACAGCCCATAGGATTGCACAGAGTCAGACATGACTGAAGCGGCTTAGCATGCTTGAACTAAGTCAAGCATTCCTTCCTTAACACTCCAAGGCAGATGTACCTGCACTTTTCTTTGGGATCCACTCTGTGCCATCCTCATTGCTCTCATACAACTTTTCAAGCTGACAACAATTCACCTGTGTGCATTTATGTTTTCTCCACAAGAACAAAAGCCGATTCATTCATTTTCACTTTTTATTTTGTTTTTCCTTAGGAGATCTGGAGAAGGAAATAGCAATCCACTCCAGTATTCTTGCCAAGAGAATTCTATGGACAGAGGAGCCTGGCTTGCTACAGTCCATGGGGTCAAAAAGAGGTGAACATGACTGAGCAACTAATACACTTTCAGAAGTTGAAAATATTTTGGAATTATCTCAACCTCTTTTTTGAAAATATACAGAGAATATATAATAAACTCTATACTTTAATATATTGGGCAAGTGTATCCATCCAAGAAGTTGTCACAATCAAGATAGTGAACAAATCCATTAGACCTAAGTATTTCAATTCCCCTACCTGCCTCTCCATTGCCCACTCATTCCAAAGAAACAGCAACAACCAGCCTACTTCTTGTCACGATATATTGGTTTGCACTTTCCAGAAATATATGCAAAATAAACTGTGCTATCCATAATATTTTGTTCTGAATTATTTCATTCAGCATAATTATTATGTGATTCATCCCTGTTCCTTTATATATGACTAACTCATTTTTTTAATTTTTAAATTAAAAATTTTATTGAAACATAGTTGATCTACAATGCTTATATTAGTTTTAGATGTACAACATAGTAATTTGATGTTTTTATATAGTATACTTCAGAAAAATTTATTTAGCTCATTATTTTTAGATGATGACTTCATTCTATTATATAGGCTTCCCTGGTGGCTCAGATGGTAAAGCATCTGTCTGCAGTGCTGGAGACCCGGGTTCGATCCCTGGGTCAGAAAGATCCCCTGGAGAAGGAAATGGCAACCCACTCCAGTACTCTTGCCTGGAAAATCCCATGGACAGAGGAGCCTGGTAGGCTACAGTCCGTGGGGTCGCAAAAGAGTCGGATGTGGATATAGTATATTTTACTTATTCATTCTGTATTTAATAAATATTTGAATTGCTTTCTCTTTTAGACTAGCGACCCTGTATCTTGCAACCTTGCTAATTTGAGAAGTCAGCTTTAAATCATGCTCTTATAATTTGAAGATAATCTTGTTATTTTATTTCTCTACTTTTAATAGTTTTCTTTGTCTTTGTTTCTTTCATATTATGCTAGATATATATTATAAAATATTGTTTAGCTTAAACGTGCATTAAAGTTTAATGTAGTGGAAAGAACTCGGGTTTCTCTTCTGAAAATATGGAAATTGACAGGTTTATAAAAACATCACAATATTTTCCCTCTTTCAGCTTCTCTACTGGTAACAGCAATATCCATTTTTTTGGTGTCATAATAAATATATAATAATATATTTTCAAATATATAATATATTTTCAAAAACTGTAATAATCTGAATATAAAGCAATCACTATATCAGAATTATTAAATGTAAGATTCTTATGGCAAGGTCTCTGTTTTATTTTTCATATATTGAATTCAGCAGTCTTCCCTACCTGTTAAGCAGACAATACAGAGTTATTTAAATCCATTTATAAATAGCAAAATTGCTGTCATGTGTGGTAGCTAAATGTGGATTTACCTTACATATGAGGATGATATGAATATATTATTAGCAATATGCAAAAAACTACATATTTTTCCTGTAATTTAAGCAATAAATCTTCACTTATCATTTGTTGGCTTTGAAAACTATTTGACGATATGGACATTTGGAAGGACTTGTTGATTTTTTGTTTAAAATGAAATTACTCTTTTAAGGTTTAAATTAATATTATATATTCCTTTAGATTTTTGAGAATAGTATCAGAAGATAGAAAATATATTAGATAAGCAGTGAGAATGGGAACACTTTCTGGGCTTGGCATTGCTTTCTTAGGATTTCTCATCAACAAAAGTATTCTGACTTAATAAAGAGTGAATATAGGTAGTAATCCCAGGTAAACTCAATAGCAATATATTTCAGGTCTGGGAACCTCTGGTGCTCTCCTCTCACAATGCATAACATAATCCCTTGTTCTTGCAAAACCAGGTCAGACTGTGGCTACATAAGACTGACTATGTAATATTACTTTATATTGTCTTTAATTTTGTTGCATCCATTTTATAACATCTATCAATCTTTTGGCATTTAAAAAATTAATAATTAGAAATTGAATTGTGGAGACAAGCTGAAGAGCATTTTGTCTGAATCATTCCTGTATTCAATATACTTTTAATGAAAAAGAACTGAACATTCCAAATGATATGATGGTGGGGTTAGGATAAGGACACAGGGACTTGATTTATAATTCTTATAATACTTTTTTGTTTCCTGGTTTTAAAAGGGTTCAGAGGTCTTTCTGCCAGCCAATAGGTTGTTTGTTCCCAGTATCTCAAGCATTGTGCAAAAATTGGCGAGGTTGATTCTGGCTAGAACATCAAAGGGATATTGGAGTAAAAATCACAAAGCTGTATGCTGTATTTCTTTCCCTTTCCTACAACAGTTTAATTATGGATAATATTTCCAAAATTATTAAAAATTAGATCATTACAAACTTATAAGTGAAATTATATTGCTGAAAGGCAGTTTTATTTGAACTTTAATGACAGAAACAAATGCATTTACCATTGAAACTGACTTTAGTTATATGAAGTATCATATAACTTAGAAGTTAAATTTAGTAGTGGTATGCTGCTGCTACATCCATTCAGTCATGTCCGACTCTGTGTGACCCCATAGATGGCAGCCCACCAGGCTCCCCCCTCCCTGGGATTCTCAAGGCAAGAACACTGAAGTGGGTTGCCATTTTCTTCTCCAGTGCATGAACGTGAAAAGAGAAAGTGAAGTCACTCAGTCGTGTCCGACTCTTGGCGACCCCATGGACTGCAGCCCACCAGGCTCCTCCGTCCATGGGATTTTCCAGCAAGAGTACTGGAGTGGGGTGCCATTGCCTTCTCCATAGTAGTGGTATACAATATAGAAAACTATATCTGTGATTCACAACTTTTATTCAGGATAGACATTTGTTTAGGATTTGTATTTTTTATCTCCTGCTAAAACTGAATATTTATTTCTGAAATTGTTTCTTTCTTTCTTTCTTTCTTTTTTCTTAACTGTTTTTGTGAATGCCTCTTTTCATTTCTTTCTTTGGAAGTGAAATATTTATGTGTTCACAATAATCATAGTTTAATGCTTTGCTCTAAATGAAAGTTAATATACTGATACCTTATTGATTTCCCACAAGGGTTTTTATAAACTTTTTATATACATATTTTGATAAAATGTCTTTTGAATTTATCTTTATTTTCCATCAGATGCTAATTGCTATAAAAAATGTTCTATGAAGAAGAGTAAAATCTGATTAACTTATTTGATAAAATATAGAAAGTTTTCTCTTTTTTACATTGATCATAATCTCTCATATAAATGAAAAATTTTTGATGAAAATAAGCAGTCAACAAAAACCTCAGAAACTAATTTTATTTAATTATCTTAGAAAAAAATATGTTCTCACATTTCTAGTTATTGTTGCACTCAAAGTTAAAACCATCCTTTTGATTATAGTCAATTCAGTTAGCAAAACTTTTTTGAGTTTCCACCATGTTAGAGAGATGGGGAGAGTAATTAATGAAGAGCTGACTATCTTTCTCACAGTAATATATTTTTATACATATAGTAAATAAAAATTCAATGTTTCACACCATGATGTCATTTTCCTGAAAACAAGATTCATAATTATTTCACAGCAGTAGTCTGCTTTTTGCTTACCTCTGCCACAAAGAGATAAATATATCTTTATTTTACAAAGGTTATATCTCTGCCAAGCCAATAACTTCTTTTCATGTGGAGTTCCATGAGGAAGAACTTGATAGATTCAGGTGAATGCTGCATTAGCTAGCAAGGTGTAAAATAGAGGGAAAGTCAAAACAAAATGTCATAAGTAATGGATTCAATTGATATATCTTTAATTATTTATTGAGTTTGGAAAGTTCAACATTTACATCTTTAAACCATGGTTCAAGTGATCACAATCATTGCTTCTCCAGTGGGCTTCACTTCAAACCTCTAAAATGTGTCTGTCAATATGCAAGTCATGAAATGGCATCAATTAGACAATGAGGTATCATCATTAATGGGTGTTATTGAACATGAATTAATTATAATAATCATCCCTTATCCTAATATTTTAAAAACAGATATGCAATTCCTAAGCAACAATCATTTAGCAATCAGTAAGTCACTTAGCCCATTTACTATGATACAGCCACAGACAAAAGATTAATCTCAAAAATATACAAGCAACTCCTGAAGCTCAATTCCAGAAAAATAAATGACCCAATCAAAAAATGGGCCAAAGATCTAAACAGACATTTCTCCAAAGAAGACATACAGATGGCTAACAAACACATGAAAAGATGCTCAGCATCACTCATTATTAGAGAAATGCAAATCAAAACCACAATGAGGTACCATTACACGCCAGTCAGGATGGCTGCTATCCAAAAGTCTACAAGCAATAAATGCTGGAGAGGGTGTGGAGAAAAGGGAACCCTCTTACACTGTTGGTGGGAATGCAAACTAGTACAGCCGCTATGGAAAAGAACAGTGTGAGAGATTTCTTAAAAAAACTGGAAATAGAACTGCCATATGACCCAGCAATACCACTTCCGGGCATACACATCGAGGAAACCAGATCTTGAAAGAGACACATTGCACCCCAAATTGTTATCATCGCGAAGTCACTGTTTTTAATAGCTCAGGACATGGAAGCAACCTAGCATGCCCATCAAGCAGATGAATGGATAAGGACAGCTGTGTACATATACACTTCATGCGAATTATTACTTACTGCAGCCATAAAAAGAAAATAACATCTTGAACCAGTCCTAAATGAGATGGATGAAACATGGAGCCCTTATACAGAGTGAAGTAAGCCAGAAAGTTTAAGACCAATACAGTATACTAACACCATAATATGGGAATTTAGAAAGATTTTGCGGGGGTAACGATAACCCATATTGCAAAACAGAAAAAGAGACACAGATGTACAGAAGCAGGGACTTTTGGACTCTGTTGGGGATGAAGGCGGAGGGTGGGCATGCATCTGAGAGGACAGCATCGAAACATGTTATATTATTCAAGTTGTGAAACAGATCACCAGCCCAGGTTGGATGCATGAGACAAGTGCTCAGGGCTGGTGCACTGGGAAGACCCAGAGGGATGGGGTGGGGAGGGAGGTGGGAGGGGAGATCGGGATGGGGAACACATGTAAATCCATGGCTGATTCATGTCAATGTGTGGCAAAAACCACTACAATATTGTTAAGTAATTAGCCTCCAAGTAATAAAAATAAATGAAAAAATAAATAAATAAAAGTAGGCTTTAAAGAGTTGGAAATTCCCTTGCCAAAATTTTATTAGTCAAAAATTATTGTTGTAGGTTCAAATGTACTAATTTAAATGTCTAAGATAATGATCTGGAATTCCCATAGTTTGAAGTGCTATTAAACTGGTGATACTTTGAATTTTGTTGATTGATCCATTTCTGATACCTAGTCTTAAAAAAAAAAAAAAATCTTTCTAATCTTTTGTCTACTGCCATGGAAGTTCAAGTTTCTGGAAAAAAACAAATAAAAACAGTAGGCTAGTAGACAGGTCAGTCTCCTCGTCAAGCAGAATACTTATGCACAGTTTCTTAGAAAATAGACTTAATTGAAATTGATCATTAGTAGACCTTAAACTCATTCTTAAAATTTCAAGTTATACATAATCTCAGCATAAAAAATTAAAAAAAAGAACAAAAATAAAAACCTGAATTTAAGTTCAAAGTAAGCATTAATTAGACCTACTGAAGTCATTTTTTTGAGGTGCATGCATGCTCAATGTGTCCAACTCTTTGAGACCCAATGGACTATATATAGTCTGTTAGGCTCTTCTGTCCTTGAGATTATCCAGGCAATACTGGAGTGAGCTGTTATTTCCTCCTTCAGGGGATCTTCCCAACCCAGGGATCGATCTCATGTCTCCAGCATCTCCAGTGTTGGCAGGCAGATTCTTTACCACTGAGCCACCTGGGAAGCCCAAAGTCACCTAGAAAACAGAATAAAACTGTTTAGGTTTTAGTAGTGCCTACTGAAAAATCTCAATAAAGGATCAGATGGATGACGGCAAATAAAAACATAATTAAATACAAAGCAGAAGGCAATGAGAACTCAGGGACAAATAAAACATAAAACAAGCTGCTCTTGGGTAACAGAGGGAGAAGGTATAGGTGTAGATGTATCCTAGCTTTAAAGGAAAGATCTAACTTTGACAGGCTTCCCTGGTAGGTCAACTGGTAAAGAATCTGCCTGCAATGTGGGAGACATGGGTTCCATCTCTGGCTTGAGAAGATCCCCTGGAGGAGAGCAAGGTAACCCACCCCAGTATTCTTGCCTGGAGAATCACCATGGAGAGAGGAGCCTGGCTTGCTGCCATCCATGGGGCCTCAAAGAATTGGACACGACTGAGCGACTAAGCACATTTCTCCATAAACATGAGGCTTCCCTGGTGCCTTATACAGTAAAAGAGTATGCTTGCAATGCAGGAGACCCAGGTTTGATACCTGGGCTGGGAAGATCCCCTGGAGAAAGGAATGGCAACCCACTCCAGTATCCTTGCCTAGAGAATCCCACGGACAGAGGAGCCTGGGGGGTACAGTCCATGGGGTCACCAAGAGTCGGACACGACTCAGCAACAAACACGAGGCAACTGCAGCCAAATCACTTGGGTGAAGTATCTGTGAACACGTTCTTTAGAGTATAGAAAGAGGACTGGTTTGACCAGTTTCCTGATTATGGAAGAAAGAAACAAAAAAGTAAAACGTAAAATACTATAAAAGGTATTGTGTAAGTATTGTTGTGAGCACAAAGATTTAACTTGTCAAGTGATTGAATGTTATTGGATGCATTTGTACATGGCTATGACAAAATTCAGGCTCTGCCTGGAAAATATTAATCAGGTGTCTGCAATTTAGGCTAAAGAAAGGAAAAAAGAAAAGATTAGATAATCAGTCAGAGCACTATATAACTCTTTTTCTTTTTTCATTGCCACTGCCTTAGGATAGACCCTTATCTTTATCTCTGTGGGCTACAGAAATATTCTCAGAACTAGTCTTTGTAGCTCCAGCTTCTTCTTTCTTCAATATATAATTCTTATTGTCACCTGTGAACTTTGTCGAACACACGTACTTTTATTTAACTCCAGTGTTTTAGTTTTTTTTTTTTTTTAATGGCTTGTCAACACATTCAGAAAAAAAGAGATAACCTTTATAACTTATAAGACCCTTATAACTTCAAGGGTCTTTATAATTAAAAGTTTTCCAGCCCTTCCCCTCACCTGTCTCCAATCTTTACCCTCCACTCCATCTCTCTATTTAAGCATACCAAATGATTGTTTACAAATTTAGAATTTTCTGAGTTACAACACTTTATGTGCTCTGTAAACCTAAAATGTTCTTTCGCAAATTCTTCATCTGATAAAAGTTTCCATTACTAGAGACACCTCAGTTTTACGAAGCCCCAGTTCAAGAAGACATTCCATTCTCTGAGCTTTCATTTAGCATCTCTATCTCCCATTATTAAGACATTTGTCACTTTTTATTTGAGTTATATGTTTATATGTCTATTTTCTACAGTTGATAAAAACCTAGAAACAAGGTACACCATCCATGCTGGTAATTAAATTTTGGAAAATTCTTCTATCAATAAAAATGTTCAACTTAGCTTGTATTATATATTACATACTGTATTATTGTACATTTCCAAGAGAGGATTACACTCCAGGATGACACTTCAGATCATGTATACTGATCAGCCAGATACTCATTGATAGTCCATTTATGTGAAGTCCACATAGCAACAAATCAATTAATCATCATTTAAAGAAAATCATTAATAATGATGTTTTTATTATAGAATCCATTCAACCACAATGACATTCATAGTGTAAAACCCTTCTGATTCCTTTAACAGTGTTTAGGGAAAATACTTCAGAAGCTGTGGGAAAAGTAGTCCTTTCTGGGAAAGTTCCCATGGAAGTGGGTTTGCCAGGTCAGGGCCAGGTTGGGCTGATTTTGAGAATTTGAAAGAACATTCACTTAGAGGAGCTAATGAAAATAATAGTTTGGAAGAAGGGTGAAGGTTGATATCAGTTTGAACCTTATCAGGTATTGAATCCAAGAGAAGTTCATCCAGAATAATGCAGATATCCTAGTTGAAGAAGGAATGAACCTAAAGAATGAAGGCAATTTGCCAGGAAGAAAGCAAGAGTCACAGTCAGCTTTCCTTACAGAGTGCTCTTGTAGCATGAAATGCATGTTGGAGTTTCATTAAACTAAACATTGCCTTGATGCTGGCATCCTGAGGTGCTACACTGAAATACTTCCTTATTTTTAAACAGAGAAATCACGTAACACACACACCAGTTATTTAAAATTGCATCAACTATATTAAAATATAAAAATTCACAAGAGATGCCATCAAATGATAACATAACCCAGGATTTGTTTATTAAATGATGGATTTAATAGTTAAGGTTATTAGCTTACATATGCCCAAAATCATCTAAGGCATTTATCCAAAGCTTATTCATTATGGATGTACATTTAGTAAGTTATCAGCTCCCAGTTTTAAAAAATAAATTACTCTAGGGGCTTGGAAGTATGAATGCAGCCTCAAACAGCAAACTATCAGTATATACACCCTTTTTAGCCATAGTTTCAGCCTGATAGTATTAATATTAATAAGGAAACTCTTCTAGTTTTGATTTAAATTGGTAGTATTCACAGCTACTCTGCTTCTCCGGTGGCTCAGCAGTAAAGAATCTGCATGCAATTCAGGAGATGTGGGCTCGATCCCTGGATCACAAAGGTCCTCTGGAGAAGAGAATGGCAACCCACTCCACTGTAAGAACGCTAGATAATTCCCATGGACAGAGGAGCCTGGTGGGCTATAATCCATGGGATTGCAAAAAGTCAGACATGGCTGAAGCAACTGAGCATGCACACATTCACAGTTTCTACTTACCAAATACACAATTTTTGAAGAAAAATATATATTGGTCACAGATTATAATGCATAAAACATATTTTAGCAAATTTCCAGCACTTGGGCATATCAATAAAAGAAGTACCACAGAATGGTGAAAGTGAAAAATATCCCATCCTTTACATGAGCTATACCCATTCCTAGCCAATATATTTTACCTTTTTGTAGTAGTGATCTATTTCTACACACCTCTCCATCCTCACCTCATTCCCATGTTCCTACATATCTTATCCTCTGTGAAGCCAATGGTTAGAAAATGTATACATCTTATGGTGCCTAGAGCTAAAACAGTTATGGGGCAAGGGAATGGGGAGGCTGTTTGAGAAAATAATATAAATTTGCAGCAGGTATTAAGATGCATATTTAATTAGAGTTCCTGGTTGAAGCACATAAAATTTTTAGTTTTTAAAATCTTACAAATAAAACAATCATAACAAGATTCAGAAGATAACCTACTGCCCATGCCTTATCTGCATGTGGTTGTTGTTATTCAGTTGCTAAGTCACATCCAGCTCTTTGTGGCCCCAGGGACTGCAGTGCACCAGGCTTCCCTGTCCTTCACTATCTCTCAGAGTTTGCTTATATGCATGTCATTTGAGTCAGTGATGGTATCCAAACATTTCATCCTCTGTCATCCCTTTCTCCTTTCGCCTTCAATCTTTCCAAGCATCAGAGTCTTTTCCAATAAGTCAGCTCTTCGCATCAGGTGGCCAAAGTATTGGAGCTTCAGCTTCAACATCAGTCCTTCCAATGAACACCCAGGACTGATTTCCTTTAGGATGGACTGGGTGGATCTCCTTGCAGTCCAAGGGACTCTCAAGAGTCTTCTCCAACACCACAGTTCAAAAGCATCAACTCTTCAGTGCTCAGGCTTCTTTACAATCCAACTCTTGCATATGAACATGACTACAGGAAAAACCAGAACTCTGACTATATGGACCTTTGTCAGTAAAGTGATGTTTCTGCTTTTTAATACACTATCTAGGTTGGTCATAACTTTCCTTAATGGAGCAAGCATCTTTTAATTTCATAACTGCAGTCACAATCCACAGTGATTTTGCAGGCCAGGAAAATAAAATCTGTCACTGCTTCTACTTCTCCCTCTTCTATTTGCTGTAAAGTGATGGGACCAGATGCCATGATCTTAGTTTTTTTTAATACTGAGTTTTTAGCCAGTTTTTTCACTCACATCTTCACTTTCATCAAGAGGCTCTTTAGTTCTTCTTCATGTTCTGCATCAGAGTGGTCAGTTCAGTTCAGTTCATTCAGTCATGTCTGACTCTGTGACCCCATGGACTGCAGCATGCTAGGCCTCCCTGTCCATCACCAACTGCCGGAGCTTACTCAAACTCATGTCCATCGAGTCGGTGATGCCATCCAACCATCCCGTCCTCTGCTGTCCCCTTCTCCTGCCCTCAATCTTTCCCAGCATCAGGGTCTTTTCAAGAGGAGTCAGCTCTTCACATCAGGTGGCCAAAGTATTGGAGTCTCAGCTTCAGCATCAGTCCTTCCAATGAATATTAAGTACTGATTTCCTTTAGGATGGACTGGTTGGATCTCCCTGCAGTCCAAGGTACTCTCAAGAGTCTTCTCCAACACAATTCAAAAGCATCAATTCTCACTCAGCTTTCTTTATAGTCCAACTCTCATATCCATACATGACTACTGGAAAAACCACAGCTTTGACTAGATGAACCTTTGTTGGAAAGTAATGTCTCTGCTTTTTAATATGCTGTCTAGGTTGGTTATGACTTTTCTTCCAAGGAGTAAGCGTCTTTTAATTTCATGGCTGCAGTCACAATCTGCAGTGATTTTGGAGCCCCCAAAAATAAAATCAGCCACTGTTTCCTCATCTATTTGCCATGAAGTGATGGGATCCGATGCCATGATCTTAATTTTCTGAATGTTGAGTTTTAAGCCAACTTTTTCACTCTCTTCTTTCTACTTTTATCAAGATGCTCTTTAGTTCTCCTTTGCTTTCTGCCATAAGGGTGGTGCTATCTCCATATCTGTGGTTATTGGTATTTCTCCCAGCAATCTTGATTCCAGCTTGTGCTTCATCCAGCCCAGCATTTCTCATGATGTACTCTGCATGTAAGTTAAATAAGCAGGGTGACAATATATAGCCTTGACATACTCCTTTTCTTATTTGAAACAAGTCTGTTGTTTCATGTCCAGTTCCAGCTGTTGCTTCCTGACTTGCATAAAGATTTCTTAAAACACAAGTCAGGTTGTCTGGTATTCCCATCTCTTGAAGAATTTTCCAGTTTGTTGTGATCCACACAGTCAAAGGCTTTGACATAGTCAATAAAGCAGAAATAGATGTTTTTCTGGAACTCTCGTGCTTCCTTGATGACCCAATGGATGTTGGCAATTTGACCTCTGGTCCCTCAGCCTTTTCTAAATCCAGCTTGAACATCAGGAAGCTCATGATTCACGTACTGTTGATGCCTGGCTTGGAGAATTTTGGTCATTACTTTACAAGCGTGTGAGATGAGTGCAATTGTGTGGTAGTTTGACCGTTCTTTGGCATTGCCTTTCTTTGGGTCATTAAAGTGGTTTCATCTCCATATCTGTGGTTGTTGTTATTTTTCATGGCAATGTTGATTCCAGCTTGTGCCTCATCCAGCCCAGGATTTCACATGATTTACTCTGCATATCAATTAAATAAGCAGAGTGATAATATATAGGCTTCTCGTACTCCTTTCTCACTTTGAACCAGTCACTTGTTCCTTGTTACAACTCAATATGTGTTTATACATTTGTCAGTGAGGACCCTTGAATGTTATTGCTACACCAAAATGACTGACAGTTACTTAACGATGTGCAGAAGTGATTTTAAGTCTCACACACCTACAAAGAGCATAAGCTCTCACTTAATTCCCGTTAGTCAGATAGCAATGACTACAGCCCCCTCAGTTGCCACCTGGCATTAGAAAAACTGTCACAGTGGAGAAGTCATAGTCAAAAGAGACAGTGACCACAGCTAGTTCTATTCAAACTATATCAATTTTGTAATTTTTTTTTTTAAAATATGGGACCACGAGAGTGTGCTGTAGTATCTCCCAGATTCTTGGAAGGAGCCTATGCCTGCAAAGTTCCCTGAATTACAAAGTTTTTAGTTCAAGGAAATTACATCTCTCCCTCTTATCTAGCCATCTCCAAATTATTGTCATTTCAGAAACATGCCATGTGCTTCCTGCAACTTGTGTTTATGCCTTTGCTTCTCTCTCTGCTTTCATTTTGTGTCTTATTCAAAACTTTTAGGTTTTTAAGAGTGAGTTCAACTAATTCATTCCATTTAAATTGTAGAAATTATTGTTGTTTTAGAAATTATTCTGCAAACAGTGAGAGTTTCACTTCTTTTCCTATCTGGATTCCTTTTACTTCTTTTTCTGCTCTGATTGCTGTGGCCAAGACTTCCAACACTATGTTGAACAGTAGTGGCGAGAGTGGGCACCCTTGTCTTGTTCCTGATTTCAGGGGAAATGCTTTCAATTTTTCACCATTGAGGGTGATGCTTGCTGTGGGTTTGTCATATATAGCTTTTATTATGCTGAGGTATGTTCCTTCTATTCCTGCTTTTTGGAGAGTTTTAATCATAAATGAGTGTTGAATTTTGTCAAAGGCTTTCTCTGCATCTATTGAGATAATCATATGGTTTTTATCTTTCAATTTGTTAATGTGGTGTATTACATTGATTGATTTGCGGATATTAAAGAATCCTTGCATTCCTGGGATAAAGCCCACTTGGTCATGGTGTATGATTTTTTTAATATGTTGTTGGATTCTGTTTGCTAGAATTTTGTTAAGGATTTTTGCATCTATGTTCATCAGTGATATTGGCCTGTAGTTTTCTTTTTTTGTGGGATCTTTGTCTGGTTTTGGAATTAGGGTGATGGTGGCCTCATAGAATGAGTTTGGAAGCTTACCTTCATCTGCAATTTTCTGGAAGAGTTTGAGTAAGATAGGTGTTAGCTCTTCTCTAAATTTTTTGTAGAATTCAGCTGTGAAGCCATCTGGTCCTGGGCTTTTGTTTGCTGGTAGATTTTTGATTACAGTTTCAATTTCCTTGCTTGTGATGGGTCTGTTAAGATACTCTATTTCTTCCTGGTTCAGTTTTGGAACGTTATACTTTTCTAAGCATTTGTCCATTTCATCCAAGTTGTCCATTTTATTGGCATAGAGCTGCTGGTAGTAGTCTCTTATGATCCTTTGTATTTCAGTGTTGTCTGTTATGATCTCTCCATTTTCATTTCTAATTTTGTTAATTTGGTTCTTCTCTCTTTGTTTCTTAATGAGTCTTGCTAATGGTTTGTCAATTTTGTTTATTTTTTCAAAAAACCAGCTTTTAGCTTTGTTGATTTTTGCTATGGTCTCTTTTGTTTCTTTTGCATTTATTTCTGCCCCAATTTTTAAGATTTCTTTCCTTCTGCTAACCCTGGGGTTCTTAATTTCTTCCTTCTCTAATTGCTTTAGGTGTAGAGTTAGGTTATTTATTTGGCTTTTTTCTTGTTTCTTGATGTGAGCCTGTAATGCTATGAACCTTCCCCTTAGCACTGCTTTTACAGTATCCCATAGGTTTTGGGTTGTTGTGTTTTCATTTTCATTCATTTCTATGCATATTTGATTTCTTTTTTGATTTCTTCTATGATTTGTTGGTTATTCAGAAGCGTGTTATTTAGCCTCCATATGTTTGCATTTTTAACAATTTTTTTCCTGTAATTGAGATGTAATCTTACTGCACTGTGGTCAGAAAAGATGACTGGAATGATTTCAATTTTTTTGAATTTTCCAAGACCAGATTTATGGCCCAGGATGTGGTCTATTCTGGAGAATGTTCCGTGTGCACTTGAGAAAAAGGTGAAGTTGATTGTTTTGGCGTGAAATGTCCTATAGATATCAATCAGGTCTAGCTGGTCCATTGTGTCATTCAAGGTGTGTGTTTCCTTGTTAATTTTCTGTTTAGTTGATCTATCCATAGTTGTGAGTGGGGTATTAAAGTCTCCCACTATTATTGTGTTAGTATTAATTTCCTCTTTCATACTTGTTAGCGTTTGCCGCACATATTGTGGTGCTCCTATGTTGGGTGCATATATATTTATAATTGTTATATCTTCTTCTTGCATTAATCCTTTGGTCATTATGTAGTGTCCTTCTTTGTCTCTTTTCACATCCTTTATTTCAAAGTCTATTTTATCTGATATGAGTATTGCGACTCCTGCTTTCTTTTGGTCTCCGTTTGCATGAAATATTTTTTTCCAGCCCTTCACTTTTAGTCTGTATGTGTCTCTTGCTTTGAGGTGGGTCTCTTGCAGACAGCGTATATAGGGGTCTTGTTTTTGTATCCATTCAGCCAATCTTTGTCTTTTGGTTGGGATATTCAACCCATTTACATTTAAGGTAATTATTGATAGGTGTGGTCCTGTTGCCATTTACTTTGTTGTTTTGGGTTCACGTTTATACAACCTTTCTGCATTTCCTATCTAGAGAAGATCCTTTAGCATTTGTTGAAGAGCTGGTTTGGTGGTGCTGAATTCTCTCAGCTTTTGCTTGTCTGTAAAGCTTTTGAATTCTCCTTCATATCTGAATGAGATCCTTGCTGGGTACAGTAACCTAGGTTGTAGGTTATTCTCTTTCATTACTTTCAGTATGTCTGCCATTCCTTCTGGCCTGGAGGGTTTCTATTGATAGATCAGCTGTTATCCTTATGGGAATCCCTTTGTGTGTTATTTGTTGTTTCTCCCTTGCTGCTTTTAATATTTGTTCTTTGTGTTTGATCTTTGTTAATTTGATTAATATGTGTCTTGGAGTGTTTCGCCTTGGGTTTATCCTGTTTGGGACTCTCTGGGTTTCTTGGACTTGGGTGGCTATTTCCTTCCCCATTTTAGGGAAGTTTTCAGCTATTATCTCCTCGAGTATTTTCTCATGGCCTTTCTTTTTGTCTTCTTCTTCTGGGATTCCTATGATTCGAATGTTGGGGTGTTTCACATTGTCCCAGAGGTCCCTGAGGTTGTCCTCATTTCTTTTGATCCTTTTTTCTTTTTTCCTCTCTGCTTCATTTATTTCCACCATTTTATCTGCTACCTCACTTATCCTATCTTCTGTCTCCGTTATTCTACTCTTGGTTCCCTCCAGAGTGTTTTTGATCTCATTCATTGCATTATTCATTTTTAATTGACTCTTTTTTATTTCTTCTAGGTCTTTATTAAACATTTCTTGCATCTTTTCAATCTTTGTCTCCAGGCTATTTATCTGTAACTCCATTTTGTTTTCAAGATTTTGGATCATTTTTATTATCATTATTCTAAATTCTTTTTCAGGTAGATTCCCTATCTCCTCCTCTTTTGCTTGACTTGGTGGGCATTTTTCATGTTCCTTTACCTGTTGGGTATTTCTTTGCCTTTTCATCTTGTTTAGATTGCTGTGTCTGGAGTGGGCTTTCTGTATTCTAGAGGTCTGTGGTTCCTTTTTATTGTGGAGGATTTACCCAGTGGGTGGGGTTAGACGATTGGCTTGTCAAGGTTTCCTGGTTAGGAAAGTTTGCGTCGGTGTTCTGGTGCGTGGAACTTGATTTCTTCTCTTTGGAGAGCAATGGAGTGCTCAGTAATGAGTTTTGAGATGGGTCTATGTGTTAGGTGTGTCCTTGGGCAGCCTGTATGTTGACGTTTAGGGCTATGTTCCTGCGTTGCTGGAGAATTTGCTTGGTATGTCTTGCTCTAAAACTTATTGGCTCTTGGGTGGTGGTTGGTTTCAGTGTAGGTATGGAGGCTTTTGGACGGTCACTTATTACTTAAAGTTCCATGTAGTCAGGAGTTTTCTGGTGTTCTCAGGTTTTGGGCTTAAGTCTCCTGCCTCTGGATATTCTTCCTGTAGTCTCAGGACTTCTCCAACTATACAGCACTGATAATAAAACTTCTAGGTTAATGGCAAAAAGGTTCTCCCCCGTTAGGGACACCCAGAGAGGTTCACAGAGTTACATGAAGAAGAGGAGAGGGAGGAGGGAGATAGTGTTGAGCAGGAGGAGAAAAAGGGGGACTCAGGAGGAGAGAGACAGATCTACGCAGCTGTCTGTTCCCAGAATGTTCTCCGTAGCCCAGACACCCACCAGGATTCACAGAATTGGATTGGGAAGAAAAGGAGAAAGGAGGAAATAGAGGTGTTCTGAGGTAGAAAACAGAGAGTCAAGATTGGGAGAGAATAATCAACACACTCCTGAATAAAAATGAGAACTGAATATTGGATTCTTAAATGTTCACAATTTATATCATATATTGAAAAACAAAAATTAAAAATCTAGAGTAGAGATTAGACTCTTAAAAATACTATATTAAAAACAAAAACCAAAACACACACAAAAATTTTTTTTTAAATATATATGAAGTTCAGTTTAAAAAATAGGGCTTCTCTCTTTTTTTTTTTGGTAAGGTTATAGTGTATTGAAAATGAAAATTAAGGAGTAGTAGAGGAGTACTAGAGGACTTTAAAAGAAATAAGAGAAAAAGAAAAATAGAAAATAGAAGAGAAAAAGGAGAAAAAAAAGAAAGAAAAAAAAAGAATTTTCCCTAATTAAAAAAATCATAAAAATCTATGAAAATGAAAGTTAAGGAATGATGGGGGAGTAATAGGGAATTTTAAAGGAAAATAAAAGAGAAAAAAGAAAAAAGAAAAAATTTAAAAAAAAATTTTTTTCTTATTTAAAAAAAAAAAAAAGTAAAAATATATCTAGGAATTTCTCTGGAGCTGTTGCAGTCAGTGTCGGTTTGGCTCAGTTTCAGATATCTCCTCGTTCCAGCTTACAGATCTCGATATCTACAGGCCTCTTCTGGTGTAATCGGTGTTTTCTACAGGGATTTTAATCTGTTGCACCGCTCTCTCCTGAAGCGGTTCCCTTTGTTTATTTGGCTTCTGTTTGCCGGTTTCTTCAGAGCCTCATTTCCGCCCTGACACAGGCGGGCGGAGGTGGACTCTTATTAAGGTAGCTAGCTCTGTCGCGCTGCTGGGAGGGGCTGACTCTGCGGGGATGGGCTGACGCTGCCGGGAGAGGCTGGCGCTGGTTTCTCCGTCTGCGCTGCTCAGAATCCCGGCCGCTCCTCATGGAGCGCGCCGCGCGCAGCTCCAGCCCTTGGGTGATCCACAAAAACGCGGAACAAAAGGCTGAGTCCGCTCTTGTGCCTTCCCCGTCAGAGCAGTCCAGGCAGCCAGAAGCTTGACCGGCGCACTCTCTCCGGGTGCGGCGCACCCTCTCCCACGGTCCCAATCTCGGTTTCTGCCGGCGCCAGTCGGGTGTGTGCGCCTTCTGCCCTCTGCCCCCAGCCCGTCCCCGCCCGCGTCGGTCAGGTGCCTGCGCGCTGTGTCTCGCCGCGACCTGCTCCCGCCTCCGGCGTGTCCGGGCCGGCCCGCAGTCTGCGAGCCCCTCTCCGGACTCTCTCGGTCCCCCCGTTCCGTGAACGGCCGGCAGCGAGTTCCGGCCGGTCAATTTTCTCTCTCTTCCCTGCTCTCCCACAGTTCAAGCCGGCAACTCACAAAAGCTCCCTCCGATTGTCCTCAGGGCACTCAGGCCCGGACCCTGCCCCAAACAATGCCGCCTGCTCCTCTCCGTGCCGCCCCCACTTGCTGGTGGCGGATGCGGGTGTCTGGGGCACTTTTCTGCTGAGAGTTGCTTTTAGGCACGTAATCTGTGGGTTTTATTTATTGTTTCCCTCCCAGTCAGGTTGCCCTCCTAGATTCAAACGCTTCCCCCAGGCCCGCCAGTGCGAGGGTTTCCCGGTGTCTGGAAACGTCCTCTAAAGACTTGCTTCCCGGGACGGATCTCCGTCCTTAGCTCTTTCGTCTCACTTTTTATCTTTTATGTTTTTCCCTACCTCCTTTTGAAGACAATGGGCTGCTTTTCTGGGCGCCTGATGACCTCAGCTAGCGATCAGAAGTTGTTTTGTGAAGTTTGCTCTGCGTTCAGATATTCTTTTGATGAATTTGTAGGAGAGAAAGTGGTCTCCCCGTCCTACTCCTCCGCCATCTTGGCTCCTCCCTCCTGAAGTTTTTTTCTTAAAAAAATGATTCATAAACTGCTATTGTTCAGGCTGCAACATTTACACATTTAATTCAATTACTCAAATGATTTCAGAAGTGTCTACAGTTAGGATGCAAGCAAAATTGAATTTTTAGACAAAACTGCATGATGCACTTCCTCAATAAATCTATTTTTAAAGACAATTGTTAACTTGCTATCAGGCATTAGTTGAGACTATACGGCAGACATACATCAGGTAATCCTCAGCCCAGAATAATTATGATGTCTCTGGTAATGCAAGTAAAACATACAGATATAAAAGGAGCTGCTTAGCAGCTATTTGGCAATGAAATGTATAATATCACGCAGACTATAAATCTCTGGGAAAAGAAGGTTACATGCTTAGTGGAAGTGAATAAGGGCAAATCTGCACCATCACTAAAGCTGAGAGACACTGTTTAGTAAAAGAACAGGCCTGTGTTCTCAGAAGGGGAGCTGGAAATGTATAGATCCTAAAGCCATAACTAAACTGGCAGGATGCTCATGTAAACAGGCCATAAATAATTATGTGGTAAAACCATCCCCATTTCCCACACTCAAAATTCTGAAAATATCTGTGGAAATTTAGAGAAAAAATTGGGGTGAATCATGAAGACTCATCAACAAAACCTGGTAGCTAGCTCAGAAATGGATTGGATTACTTAATTTACTACCTAAATCAGATCCTTAGAACAGGGTTCAGACCTGGGTTCATGAAATAAATGGACTTCAGTAGTGCAAAAATGGATCAAGTGATTAAATATTTGCTTCCACATGTTGACATAACAAATGTGGGGTAACTTACTGTACTTCCTTGTCAGGGAATGTTTGATGGGAGGATTCCTACATGCTGTCTCTCATGAGTCCTTTGTCCCTCTTCAAGTGGAACAGCACGCTGCTCCCAGGGACTGAGGTCATTGTGTGAGGCAAGCATGAGTCTCCTTTAGTAAACATTCTCCTTAGGACAAAACAGCTTAATCTCCTTCCCCTTTCTTGAGATATGGATTGTCTCCTGACCTTGTGGTAACAGTTGCTGTACATTTGGTTTTCTGATCTCTATCATTCCCGAAAGAAGTTTCTTGTACTGCAGCCTATATATACTCATAGAAAAATCATTAAAGCACCTTTGCTCCATCAGAGCTTAGGTCCCCGGGTCTTTTTGTCTCTCTCTCTCTCTCTCTTTCTCTCTCTCTCTTTCTCTCTTTCACTTTCTTATCGTCGACTCCGCACCACAAGGTTCCGGTCCATTAAAGGACCCCAACACTTCCTTATCAGCAGGAAAGAAATGATGTGAAGTTGGCTTTAGACAAAATTCCCCAAGAAAAAGTACTTGTTAGCTGGTAAGTAGACTATAGTGGACCCTACTAGGAGCCCTACAGGAGACACAAATGAGCTTTGCCTTGAATTAAAAACTGTTCTGTAACAGATCCAACCAAAGTAAGTGTAATTGAAAACTTGAAACTTAACTTTAAAAAAAAACTAAGATCATGGCATCCGGTGCCATTGCTTCATGGGAAATATTAACAGAAGGGGGAAGTGGAATTAGAGACAGATTTTATTTTTTGGGCTCCAAAATCACTGCTGATGGTGACTGCAGCCCCATGGACAGAGGCTACAGTTCACGGGGTCACAAAGAGTCAGACGGACTGAGGGACTAAGCAGAGCACACAGCACATTTATGATAGTATCTGGGAGACAAAACCCTGAGAGCCTGATGTGCAGTTTTATGAAGTATGTACTAATATTTGAAGCAGTGACTATTATACATAGGCCTTATTTTCCTGTGATCAGAATACAAAGATCTGGGAATCAAGGTGCTGGGGTGGCCCTTCTCATGAATATTCCTAAAGATTCATTGAAGTAATTTTTTATTCTTTTTTCTAAAACTTGTATTCTTTTTTCTAAATCTGGCTCAATAGGACAATGCAAAGTTCTTATCTCAGTGTCTGACAAATTACTTAGAAAATAATAGCTTTTATGTGTATCACTGGGCCTCCCTGCTGGCTCAGCAGTAAAGAATTTGTCTGCAATGCAGGAGACATAGGAGACACAGGTTCTATCCCTGGGTAGGGAAGATACCTGGAGGATGAAATGGAAACCCACTCTAGTAATGTTGTCTGGGAAATCCCCTGGACAGAGGAGCCTGGCAGGCTACAATCCATGGGATCACAAAAAGCGACTGAGCGACTGATGCACACACATGCGCACACTACAACATATCAGATGACCACTCATTTGGACATGGAATTTAGAATAATATAATGGAAGGAGGCTTAATTCTTTTATACTTTTTAATTGAAGTGTAGTTGATTTACATTATTATGTAAGTTGTATAGCACAGGGAACTAAATCAATTACAGAGGAATAGCACCTTTATGAAGTTCATAGGCAGAAATTTTTAAGAAAATAAACATGCTAAGACCACAGTAATAACTATTTTATTTCCAGCTACAGATTTCAAAAATTTAATAAATCTATATACTTATCACAAATCAGTTTAGCATACAAATATTAAAAATGAGATTATCTTGAGTTTGAATTCATGAGTCTGGAAAATAGTCATTGTCTTGTGAGTTGGCATTATTACTTCAAGTTAAGGATATTCTTAGGTAAGCATTATATGTACTGTAGTAATAGATTACTTACTTTTAAATTATCTTTAGGCAAGCTTAAAAAATAATAAAAATAAATGGAAAAAAAAATAAGTAAAACTCTGTGTGTGTGTTGGGGGTAGTTTGGGTATGGGAATGAGAGGAAAGCTGTTTAAGAGGTATTTTTAAAGAATAAAATTGTATAATTCCTAGAAAAATATCCTATTTCCTTCTTGAAACCAACTGGATATCTGGCATTTATATTGAACTCCTATATCTTACATAATCCAGTGATAATCCCTAGCTGATTAGAATGTTTTCTCATATTTAGAAATTAATATAAATATTTTGGGGAAGAAACAGAATTAGAATGGAACAAGGAGAACAACCCATGGCTTAAAATCCAAACAAGGAATTTCAGGCTCAGAAAAATAACACAACATAATGCTCTATTAGATTAATACTAGAATAAAGTAATTAAGATAAATGTAAAAGTTAAGTGGCACTTAAGGGTACAAGATACACCTCATATAGTTAAAATAATCCTAAATACAGTATAAACTTCACAAAGCCTTGCTCAAGCTTAAGAAATAAAACTTTAAAAGATCAAGACTAATCAGAGTTCAAGATGGATTTTGTTTGATTTTTATTGCCTGGAGGACTGTTTTATCCAAGAAGATATTCAAGCTTTCTGTCATATGAGTACTTGCCTGTGTCATTCTTTTAAAAGGAAAATTGACTGCCTCAGCTTCTTCCCCTGGAAACACCTTCAAAATAAGCTGTGACACCTAAATCTTAATCTAGTTTTTGTTATAGAATCGTTATTGGTGGTAAAAAGAGTCACAGGGTGATTTAATAAAGATCATTGCTCTTTCTCTTGTTCTCTTATGAATTTTTTAGCTGTTCTGTTTGGGTTTGAAAGTTTAAGTATAACGGAACTTCTAACCTATGATTTTTGGTATTGGACTTGTTGAAATAGACTCTACTGCTCATTATCAGTTGAGGTATTGATCCTTTAAGGGGCATGTCTACATGACCTCTCTACTCAATTTCAAAAGCCCAGTGCTGTTGCTCCTCTGTTGAAGTCAAGCAAATCTTTGTTTAAGAGAATTGGTATTATGTATATCCTAAATAAAACTTCCTCTGCTTTTATGCTGATAACAGTACAGGAAAATAGCATAGAACATTTATTTTTGAAAGGTCTTTCTCCCCAACTTCCAAATGTAGATTTTTGCCACGCAATTATATACTGATAAATGTAATAAAATGCATAGAACTTATGGGAAGCTTAATTTTTAAAATATTCATCTCAATCTGAACTTTTCTACTGGGCCTTAATGAAAGGAAACCCCCCACACACATGATTTACTGTAGAAGGCAGCAGAAGGCAGATAGTTCTGAGTGACTAAATGACTAAATTCATTTAAATCAAAAAATTCCAAACAGCTAAAAACAGCAGTAGAAAATCAAGAATCAAATGTCACTGCAAAACGACCCAGTGACAAGAATCAATGCCTATTCAGTTTTAAAAATTCACATCAGATTGTACATTTCCAGAGGCCACTGCAATAAGGCAAGAAATGAATAAATCTTAATCAAATGTCAAGGTGATGGAAAGGTGGACAGAGTTGAGAAATACTTAGAAGATGGTAAAATAAGAAGGACTGAATAAGTTTTAATGAACATTATGTATAAAAAAGGGAAGGAATAAATGATGATGATGAGGCTTCTAAGTACTAACCATTAAAATGATGTCATGCATAGGGATCACAGACAAACTGTCATAGCACCAAGGAATACATATATAAAATAGAAGTTATTGGGGAAACCTGCAATCACATAGTAACAGAACAAATAAAACTGAAAATGTTATGTATGCATGCATGTGAAGTTGCTTTAATCATGTCCGACTCATTGCAACCCTATGGACTGTAGCCCACCAACCTTCTCTGTCGATGTAATTCTCTAGGGAAGAATACTGGAGTGGGTTGCCATGCCCTCCTCCGGGGGATTTTCTCAATGCAGGGATCAAACCCGTGTCTCACATCTACCTGCATTGACAAGTTCTTTACCACTAGTACCAATTGGGACAATGTTGTCTTCCAGCTTAATCAGCCAAATAGTCTGTACTATGACCTAATTTTGTCTCTATTTCTAGGATTTCTAATATTTTGTATTGGATGCACAAATTTTTTCTCAAATTTCATAACCCCCCTCTCTTATTTTCTATGTTTTCCTTCATTTTTAAGAAAATGTCTTCAAACTTACCTTTCAAAACAATATTTTTAAATTTCTGCTTTAGTATGTTTAATTCAAACAACTCCTGTTCTGTTCTCTGAGCACTCTTCTTCATAACAATATCTTTCTCATCCTCTGAGGAAACTGTCTTTGGTCATCCAAGCTAATTGTTTTCATCAGTTTTGTTTAAGTATCAGATTTTATTTTTAGGGGTTTTCAGCCAATATTTGGGGAGTCATATTTAGGAAACAGCCATACTGAGTATAAAGATGGCATGGTGAGGAATTCTGAATAGAAGTTTGACATTTTTAAGCAAGGGTTATCCAATGAAAACTTCAAACTGATAATCGGGTCGCATCTTCAGAGATCTATTTCAGGGTAGTTATGATACTCAGATAAAAATCTCTCTATTCCCTGTCCTGGTTTCCAATAAAAGAGGTGGTCCAAAAGGATGCACTGGAGTGTTATCTATGTGCCTTGATGCTAATTGTTACTCTACTGTAACAGGGCATCTCCATTATCAATTCACTAAGCTTCACTATGAGGGTGAAAGGAACGTCTCCCTTATTATAAAAAAGTTCCCTCTCTACATAAGGGAGCTCACTCTTTCTTTTGATGATTACAATAAATCTAACTCTATTTTATTCCTTTAGAGATGAGTCCTCATGGCATACAATTGTTCTACATCTGTTAATAATAGATCAGAATGTACTGTCTTAAACTAAATAGTTTCTTAAATTAAAGAAAAAAAAAAACAGAGAGAGAGAGAGAAATGAAGGAGGGAAGAGGCATGGATTGTGTCAGTGGTTGTGTGGGTTTTCAGTTTATCCTTTTGTTTTCTGTACTGTCTTCCTGAAGTTAGATGTTCCTGCATGTACTCCATGTATATGTCTCTGGATCACTCTCTCAAAAGACCAAATTTTCACTTTTCTGCTAGTATAAGGACTTACTACTTAAAAAAAAAAAGCCTCACCAATTCAACAAACCTTTTTGCTTTCAAGCCAACTCTGACCCTATGTTTAAGCACCAATTTCTGAGATTTTTATGGTTTCTGCAGTGAAAATCATATTACTTTGTGTTTCTTCTGCTATAACTCAAACAGTATGTTTTTCAAAGTTGCTAATTTCTGTGAATTCATGCATTTTTCAATGTCTAAAATTGCATTATTATAGATTGCTATTTTATTATGTTTGTACTTAAGGAAGTACAAATTGCCAACATCCATTGGATCATCGAAAAAGCAAGAGTCTAGAAAAACATCTACTTCTGCTTTATTGACTATGCCAAAGCCTTTCACTGTGTGGACCACAAGAAAATCTGTAGAATTCTTAAAGAGGTGGGAATACCAGACCACCTGACCTGTCTCTGAGAAATTCATATGCAGGTCAGGAAGAAACAATTAGAACTGGACGTGGAACAACTGACTGGTTCCAAAACAGGAAAAGAGTATGTCAAGGCTGTATATTGTTACCCTGCTTATTTAACTTATATGCAGAGTGCATCATGAGAAATGCTGGGCTGGATGAAATACAAGCTGGTATCAAGATTTCCGGGAGAAATATCAGTAACCTCAGATATGCAGATGACACCACCCTTATGGCAGAAATCAAAGAAGAACTAAAGAGCCTCTTGATGAAAGTGAAAGAGGAGAGTGAAAAAGTTGGATTCAAACTCAGCATTCAGAAAATGAAGATCATGGCAGCCAGTTCCATCACTTCATGGCAAATAGATGAGAAACAGTGGAAACAGTACATCATGAGAAATTCTGGACTGGAAGAAGCACAAGCTGGAATTAAGAATGCCAGGAGAAATATCAGTAACCTCAGATATGCAGATGACACCACCGTTATGGCAGAAAGTGAAGAGGAACTAAAAAGCCTCTTGATGAAAGTGAAAGAGGAGAGTGAAAAAGTTGGCTTAAAGCTCAACATTCAGAAAACTAAGATCATGGCATCTGGTCCTATCACCTCATGGGAAATAGATGGGGAGACAGTGGAAAGAGTGTCAGACTTTATTTTTTGGGGCTCCAAAATCACTGCAGATGGTGACTGCAGCCATGAAGTTAAAAGACACTTGCTCCTTGGAAGAAAAGTTATGACCAACCTAGACAGCATATTAAAAAGCAGAGACATTACTCTGCCAACAAAGGTCTGTCTAGTCAAAGCTATGGCTTTTTCAGTAGTCATATATGAATCTGGGAGTTGGACTATAAAGAAAGCTGAGTGCTTTTGAACTGTGGTGTTGGGGAAAACTCTTGAGAGTCTCTTGGGCTGCAAGGAGATCCAACCAGTCCATCCTAAAGGAAATCAGTTCTGAATATTTATTGGAAGGAGTGATGCTGAAGCTGAAACTACAATAATTTGGCCACCTGATGCGCAGAACTGACTCAGTGGAAAAGCCCCTGATGCTGGGAAAGATTGAAGGCAGGAGGAAAAGATGACAGAGGATGAGATGGTTGGATGGCATCACTGACTCAATGGACATGAGCTTGGGTACGCTCCTGCAGTTGGTGATGGTCAGGGAGGTCTGGCGTACTGCGGTTCATAGGGTCACAGGGAGTTGGACACGACTGAGCGACTGAACTGAACTGATTGATTTGTGTAAACATTTTACTATCATTTTAGTAAAATTTTAAAAGGAAATTGGGGCAAATCTATGTGCTTAATTTGCCATGTTTGAAAGGAGGCTTATCTAATTTTTTTTAACTGAATTTTAAGCCTCAACTTTTAAGAATGATGTTTAGGTCAACATCATGGCTATTTTTTCTTTTTCTTTTTTTTCCTTCTCTCTGATTTACAACTAATCTGACATCCATAATTTGGGGGATAAAAAAAAAAAAAAAGCACCTCTGTACAGTGTACCAAGACATCTGACAGGCCTATCAGCTATGTACCCAAAAGTAAGTGGATTAAACTTTGGAGGAAGTAGCAGAGTCAGGGAAGTAGCAATAAAGCCAGGGATGGCAGAGGCAGTGACAGCGAAGAAGGCAGAGGCTGGTACAGCAGCGAGTCAGCAAACCTTCCCAGTAGAAGAGTCAGAAGGTGAAGGCAGTGAGTAGGGATCAGTCCAGCCACATGCAGTGAAGGGATTAATTGCTCTCTCTGAAGAGAGACAGCAGTGACATGTGGGAGGGAAAGGATAGAGAAGTAAGCAGACAAGAGAACCAAAGGAAAATCTCCTGCTGTCCACCCAGACAGGAAGGGAAGTATCCACGGACCTCTGAGAAGCCCCTCTTTAGGACCCACCAGGACAGTGCACTTGCCCAAAGTCCCAGATACTAAGTACACACCCTTCCCTTCCTTGGTCACCATCCTTCGCTTTTTAAAGTATTCTTATTTTTTAATGTATGAGTC